>NW_027463417.1:0-150395 GCF_050947455.1 Rhinoderma darwinii | reverse complement strand
GCCTGAGAGGGCAACACTGCAACAGCCGGCCGCCAGGCTGTCTTTTTTTTGCACAGCTAGTTGCCTCCAGGAGGCCACAAGAGGGAGACAAGGGACTGCAAAATGGAAAATAGGCATCCACCAACTTTACAGACAACTTGTTCTCCTTGCTCCTACAACCTCCATCCTTGCACAGTTTGTTATTCTTCCAGGTAACAAAGTAACAAATCCAAATTGCTGCTCTCTTTGTAGGCAAGCAAGGCTTTGTTGCAACTGCAATTCTTACTTCTTCTTGAAATGTAGGGACGACAGTACATTCATCACATCCATCTAGTGTACACAGGTAGGTCCATTGTGGCGGGTAGGCGGCTGGCTGCTTTAATGGCTGTTTGCTGTTCCCCTACTCCACTATTTGACTGTGGTGCTGCATCAATCAGTGGCTGGCTCAGGTGCAGCTCTTTAACTTACCTAGGAGGGAGGGCGGAGAGAAGACAAGGAAGGTGAATGAGCTGTTCCAATGTGAAATGCCGGAAACACAGAAACACAGAAGACACACACACACACACACAACAAGAGGTGGCAATGTATTAATTAATTGCATTTATAAATGAGCTCATTATCACACATGACTGTACAAATGCATTGTCCAACAGGTGTTGAAATAATGGGATTAAAAGGGGAGATCCCTTCAGAAAGACAGAAACAATGGCAAAGAGAAAAAACACTTTTGGAATCTGCTTTTAGTCAACACATAAGGAAAGGGTGCACCGGTCCTGGAAATACTGCAATACCAGGTCAATGCGTGGAGTGGACAGAGCAAGCTCTATTTCCATCTCCCTGTTCTAAAAATCCATTTAATATATGGTCCCCAGATAGGGGACGTATCAGATATTAAACTGATAAGAACAGATACTACACTTGATCTTAGCCAAAAGGCCGAGAAGCGATAACCCGAATGGGCCGGCCGTTGACCGAGCCTGCCTAATACTGCTGTTCACCCCTTGCAGCGATTGATTCAGCCTACTCCTAGGCAATTCCATGGGGCCCTGCAGGCTCACACACATTTACAGCTACTAAGCGGGAGGGAGGTGAATAAAGGCCGGAGAGGAAGCTACACAGGATTTGCTTCTTTTGCTTGCACCACAATGCAGTGCTGAAAGAGGAGGAATCTACATAAAAACGCCTTCTTGGCAACGCCCAAATGCCCTCCTGCCGTGCAAATACTGGCGGCGGCAGCAGTAGCAGTAAGTGCCATGCCCACTGCCACCCCTTCTCCTTTCACACCTTGTATCAGCTTTAATCCAGTCAGGTGCTGCCTGCTGAGCAGCACTGACCAACACTGCCTGGGCCCAGGCTTTTATCTCTGAGGCCCCATTATGATGTCAGAAAGCTGGCTCTGGAATCCTGAGGGCTCCACTATGACACGTGCAAAGTTCCGTCTGAACTTTATATAAGACGTGAGGCTCAGTCAGTCACTCAGTGTTGCCTGAGAGGGCAACACTGCAACAGCCGGCCGCCAGGCTGTCTTTTTTTTGCACAGCTAGTTGCCTCCAGGAGGCCACAAGAGGGAGACAAGGGACTGCAAAATGGAAAATAGGCATCCACCAACTTTACAGACAACTTGTTCTCCTTGCTCCTACAACCTCCATCCTTGCACAGTTTGTTATTCTTCCAGGTAACAAAGTAACAAATCCAAATTGCTGCTCTCTTTGTAGGCAAGCAAGGCTTTGTTGCAACTGCAATTCTTACTTCTTCTTGAAATGTAGGGACGACAGTACATTCCATCACATCCATCTAGTGTACACAGGTAGGTCCATTGTGGCGGGTAGGCGGCTGGCTGCTTTAATGGCTGTTTGCTGTTCCCCTACTCCACTATTTGACTGTGGTGCTGCATCAATCAGTGGCTGGCTCAGGTGCAGCTCTTTAACTTACCTAGGAGGGAGGGCGGAGAGAAGACAAGGAAGGTTGAGCTGTTCCAATGTGAAATGCCGGAAACACAGAAACACAGAAGACACACACACACACACACAACAGAGGTGGCAATGTATTAATTAATTGCATTTAATAAATGAGCTCATTATCACACATGACTGTACAAATGCATTGTCCAACAGGTGTTGAAATAATGGGATTAAAAGGGGAGATCCCTTCAGAAAGACAGAAACAATGGCAAAGAGAAAAAACACTTTTGGAATCTGCTTTTAGTCAACACATAAGGAAAGGGTGCACCGGTCCTGGAAATACTGCAATACCAGGTCAATGCGTGGAGTGGACAGAGCAAGCTCTATTTCCATCTCCCTGTTCTAAAAATCCATTTAATATATGGTCCCCAGATAGGGGACGTATCAGATATTAAACTGATAAGAACAGATACTACACTTGATCTTAGCCAAAAGGCCGAGAAGCGATAACCCGAATGGGCCGGCCGTTGACCGAGCCTGCCTAATACTGCTGTTCACCCCTTGCAGCGATTGATTCAGCCTACTCCTAGGCAATTCCATGGGGCCCTGCAGGCTCACACACATTTACAGCTACTAAGCGGGAGGGAGGTGAATAAAGGCCGGAGAGGAAGCTACACAGGATTTGCTTCTTTTGCTTGCACCACAATGCAGTGCTGAAAGAGGAGGAATCTACATAAAAACGCCTTCTTGGCAACGCCCAAATGCCCTCCTGCCGTGCAAATACTGGCGGCGGCAGCAGTAGCAGTAAGTGCATGCCCACTGCCACCCCTTCTCCTTTCACACCTTGTATCAGCTTTAATCCAGTCAGGTGCTGCCTGCTGAGCAGCACTGACCAACACTGCCTGGGCCCAGGCTTTTATCTCTGAGGCCCCATTATGATGTCAGAAAGCTGGCTCTGGAATCCTGAGGGCTCCACTATGACACGTGCAAAGTTCCGTCTGAACTTTATATAAGACGGTGAGGCTCAGTCAGTCACTCAGTGTTGCCTGAGAGGGCAACACTGCAACAGCCGGCCGCCAGGCTGTCTTTTTTTTGCACAGCTAGTTGCCTCCAGGAGGCCACAAGAGGGAGACAAGGGACTGCAAAATGGAAAATAGGCATCCACCAACTTTACAGACAACTTGTTCTCCTTGCTCCTACAACCTCCATCCTTGCACAGTTTGTTATTCTTCCAGGTAACAAAGTAACAAATCCAAATTGCTGCTCTCTTTGTAGGCAAGCAAGGCTTTGTTGCAACTGCAATTCTTACTTCTTCTTGAAATGTAGGGACGACAGTACATTCCATCACATCCATCTAGTGTACACAGGTAGGTCCATTGTGGCGGGTAGGCGGCTGGCTGCTTTAATGGCTGTTTGCTGTTCCCCTACTCCACTATTTGACTGTGGTGCTGCATCAATCAGTGGCTGGCTCAGGTGCAGCTCTTTAACTTACCTAGGAGGGAGGGCGGAGAGAAGACAAGGAAGGTGAATGAGCTGTTCCAATGTGAAATGCCGGAAACACAGAAACACAGAAGACACACACACACACACACAACAAGAGGTGGCAATGTATTAATTAATTGCATTTAATAAATGAGCTCATTATCACACATGACTGTACAAATGCATTGTCCAACAGGTGTTGAAATAATGGATTAAAAGGGGAGATCCCTTCAGAAAGACAGAAACAATGGCAAAGAGGAAAAAACACTTTTGGAATCTGCTTTTAGTCAACACATAAGGAAAGGGTGCACCGGTCCTGGAAATACTGCAATACCAGGTCAATGCGTGGAGTGGACAGAGCAAGCTCTATTTCCATCTCCCTGTTCTAAAAATCCATTTAATATATGGTCCCCAGATAGGGGACGTATCAGATATTAAACTGATAAGAACAGATACTACACTTGATCTTAGCCAAAAGGCCGAGAAGCGATAACCCGAATGGGCCGGCCGTTGACCGAGCCTGCCTAATACTGCTGTTCACCCCTTGCAGCGATTGATTCAGCCTACTCCTAGGCAATTCCATGGGGCCCTGCAGGCTCACACACATTTACAGCTACTAAGCGGGAGGGAGGTGAATAAAGGCCGGAGAGGAAGCTACACAGGATTTGCTTCTTTTGCTTGCACCACAATGCAGTGCTGAAAGAGGAGGAATCTACATAAAAACGCCTTCTTGGCAACGCCCAAATGCCCTCCTGCCGTGCAAATACTGGCGGCGGCAGCAGTAGCAGTAAGTGCATGCCCACTGCCACCCCTTCTCCTTTCACACCTTGTATCAGCTTTAATCCAGTCAGGTGCTGCCTGCTGAGCAGCACTGACCAACACTGCCTGGGCCCAGGCTTTTATCTCTGAGGCCCCATTATGATGTCAGAAAGCTGGCTCTGGAATCCTGAGGGCTCCACTATGACACGTGCAAAGTTCCGTCTGAACTTTATATAAGACGGTGAGGCTCAGTCAGTCACTCAGTGTTGCCTGAGAGGGCAACACTGCAACAGCCGGCCGCCAGGCTGTCTTTTTTTTTGCACAGCTAGTTGCCTCCAGGAGGCCACAAGAGGGAGACAAGGGACTGCAAAATGGAAAATAGGCATCCACCAACTTTACAGACAACTTGTTCTCCTTGCTCCTACAACCTCCATCCTTGCACAGTTTGTTATTCTTCCAGGTAACAAAGTAACAAATCCAAATTGCTGCTCTCTTTGTAGGCAAGCAAGGCTTTGTTGCAACTGCAATTCTTACTTCTTCTTGAAATGTAGGGACGACAGTACATTCCATCACATCCATCTAGTGTACACAGGTAGGTCCATTGTGGCGGGTAGGCGGCTGGCTGCTTTAATGGCTGTTTGCTGTTCCCCTACTCCACTATTTGACTGTGGTGCTGCATCAATCAGTGGCTGGCTCAGGTGCAGCTCTTTAACTTACCTAGGAGGGAGGGCGGAGAGAAGACAAGGAAGGTGAATGAGCTGTTCCAATGTGAAATGCCGGAAACACAGAAACACAGAAGACACACACACACACACACAACAAGAGGTGGCAATGTATTAATTAATTGCATTTAATAAATGAGCTCATTATCACACATGACTGTACAAATGCATTGTCCAACAGGTGTTGAAATAATGGGATTAAAAAGGGGAGATCCCTTCAGAAAGACAGAAACAATGGCAAAGAGAAAAAACACTTTTGGAATCTGCTTTTAGTCAACACATAAGGAAAGGGTGCACCGGTCCTGGAAATACTGCAATACCAGGTCAATGCGTGGAGTGGACAGAGCAAGCTCTATTTCCATCTCCCTGTTCTAAAAATCCATTTAATATATGGTCCCCAGATAGGGGACGTATCAGATATTAAACTGATAAGAACAGATACTACACTTGATCTTAGCCAAAAGGCCGAGAAGCGATAACCCGAATGGGCCGGCCGTTGACCGAGCCTGCCTAATACTGCTGTTCTACCCCTTGCAGCGATTGATTCAGCCTACTCCTAGGCAATTCCATGGGGCCCTGCAGGCTCACACACATTTACAGCTACTAAGCGGGAGGGAGGTGAATAAAGGCCGGAGAGGAAGCTACACAGGATTTGCTTCTTTTGCTTGCACCACAATGCAGTGCTGAAAGAGGAGGAATCTACATAAAAACGCCTTCTTGGCAACGCCCAAATGCCCTCCTGCCGTGCAAATACTGGCGGCGGCAGCAGTAGCAGTAAGTGCATGCCCACTGCCACCCCTTCTCCTTTCACACCTTGTATCAGCTTTAATCCAGTCAGGTGCTGCCTGCTGAGCAGCACTGACCAACACTGCCTGGGCCCAGGCTTTTATCTCTGAGGCCCCATTATGATGTCAGAAAGCTGGCTCTGGAATCCTGAGGGCTCCACTATGACACGTGCAAAGTTCCGTCTGAACTTTATATAAGACGGTGAGGCTCAGTCAGTCACTCAGTGTTGCCTGAGAGGGCAACACTGCAACAGCCGGCCGCCAGGCTGTCTTTTTTTTGCACAGCTAGTTGCCTCCAGGAGGCCACAAGAGGGAGACAAGGGACTGCAAAATGGAAAATAGGCATCCACCAACTTTACAGACAACTTGTTCTCCTTGCTCCTACAACCTCCATCCTTGCACAGTTTGTTATTCTTCCAGGTAACAAAGTAACAAATCCAAATTGCTGCTCTCTTTGTAGGCAAGCAAGGCTTTGTTGCAACTGCAATTCTTACTTCTTCTTGAAATGTAGGGACGACAGTACATTCCATCACATCCATCTAGTGTACACAGGTAGGTCCATTGTGGCGGGTAGGCGGCTGGCTGCTTTAATGGCTGTTTGCTGTTCCCCTACTCCACTATTTGACTGTGGTGCTGCATCAATCAGTGGCTGGCTCAGGTGCAGCTCTTTAACTTACCTAGGAGGGAGGGCGGAGAGAAGACAAGGAAGGTGAATGAGCTGTTCCAATGTGAAATGCCGGAAACACAGAAACACAGAAGACACACACACACACACACAACAAGAGGTGGCAATGTATTAATTAATTGCATTTAATAAATGAGCTCATTATCACACATGACTGTACAAATGCATTGTCCAACAGGTGTTGAAATAATGGGATTAAAAGGGGAGATCCCTTCAGAAAGACAGAAACAATGGCAAAGAGAAAAAACACTTTTGGAATCTGCTTTTAGTCAACACATAAGGAAAGGGTGCACCGGTCCTGGAAATACTGCAATACCAGGTCAATGCGTGGAGTGGACAGAGCAAGCTCTATTTCCATCTCCCTGTTCTAAAAATCCATTTAATATATGGTCCCCAGATAGGGGACGTATCAGATATTAAACTGATAAGAACAGATACTACACTTGATCTTAGCCAAAAGGCCGAGAAGCGATAACCCGAATGGGCCGGCCGTTGACCGAGCCTGCCTAATACTGCTGTTCACCCCTTGCAGCGATTGATTCAGCCTACTCCTAGGCAATTCCATGGGGCCCTGCAGGCTCACACACATTTACAGCTACTAAGCGGGAGGGAGGTGAATAAAGGCCGGAGAGGAAGCTACACAGGATTTGCTTCTTTTGCTTGCACCACAATGCAGTGCTGAAAGAGGAGGAATCTACATAAAAACGCCTTCTTGGCAACGCCCAAATGCCCTCCTGCCGTGCAAATACTGGCGGCGGCAGCAGTAGCAGTAAGTGCATGCCCACTGCCACCCCTTCTCCTTTCACACCTTGTATCAGCTTTAATCCAGTCAGGTGCTGCCTGCTGAGCAGCACTGACCAACACTGCCTGGGCCCAGGCTTTTATCTCTGAGGCCCCATTATGATGTCAGAAAGCTGGCTCTGGAATCCTGAGGGCTCCACTATGACACGTGCAAAGTTCCGTCTGAACTTTATATAAGACGGTGAGGCTCAGTCAGTCACTCAGTGTTGCCTGAGAGGGCAACACTGCAACAGCCGGCCGCCAGGCTGTCTTTTTTTTGCACAGCTAGTTGCCTCCAGGAGGCCACAAGAGGGAGACAAGGGACTGCAAAATGGAAAATAGGCATCCACCAACTTTACAGACAACTTGTTCTCCTTGCTCCTACAACCTCCATCCTTGCACAGTTTGTTATTCTTCCAGGTAACAAAGTAACAAATCCAAATTGCTGCTCTCTTTGTAGGCAAGCAAGGCTTTGTTGCAACTGCAATTCTTACTTCTTCTTGAAATGTAGGGACGACAGTACATTCCATCACATCCATCTAGTGTACACAGGTAGGTCCATTGTGGCGGGTAGGCGGCTGGCTGCTTTAATGGCTGTTTGCTGTTCCCCTACTCCACTATTTGACTGTGGTGCTGCATCAATCAGTGGCTGGCTCAGGTGCAGCTCTTTAACTTACCTAGGAGGGAGGGCGGAGAGAAGACAAGGAAGGTGAATGAGCTGTTCCAATGTGAAATGCCGGAAACACAGAAACACAGAAGACACACACACACACACACAACAAGAGGTGGCAATGTATTAATTAATTGCATTTAATAAATGAGCTCATTATCACACATGACTGTACAAATGCATTGTCCAACAGGTGTTGAAATAATGGGATTAAAAGGGGAGATCCCTTCAGAAAGACAGAAACAATGGCAAAGAGAAAAAACACTTTTGGAATCTGCTTTTAGTCAACACATAAGGAAAGGGTGCACCGGTCCTGGAAATACTGCAATACCAGGTCAATGCGTGGAGTGGACAGAGCAAGCTCTATTTCCATCTCCCTGTTCTAAAAATCCATTTAATATATGGTCCCCAGATAGGGGACGTATCAGATATTAAACTGATAAGAACAGATACTACACTTGATCTTAGCCAAAAGGCCGAGAAGCGATAACCCGAATGGGCCGGCCGTTGACCGAGCCTGCCTAATACTGCTGTTCACCCCTTGCAGCGATTGATTCAGCCTACTCCTAGGCAATTCCATGGGGCCCTGCAGGCTCACACACATTTACAGCTACTAAGCGGGAGGGAGGTGAATAAAGGCCGGAGAGGAAGCTACACAGGATTTGCTTCTTTTGCTTGCACCACAATGCAGTGCTGAAAGAGGAGGAATCTACATAAAAACGCCTTCTTGGCAACGCCCAAATGCCCTCCTGCCGTGCAAATACTGGCGGCGGCAGCAGTAGCAGTAAGTGCATGCCCACTGCCACCCCTTCTCCTTTCACACCTTGTATCAGCTTTAATCCAGTCAGGTGCTGCCTGCTGAGCAGCACTGACCAACACTGCCTGGGCCCAGGCTTTTATCTCTGAGGCCCCATTATGATGTCAGAAAGCTGGCTCTGGAATCCTGAGGGCTCCACTATGACACGTGCAAAGTTCCGTCTGAACTTTATATAAGACGGTGAGGCTCAGTCAGTCACTCAGTGTTGCCTGAGAGGGCAACACTGCAACAGCCGGCCGCCAGGCTGTCTTTTTTTTGCACAGCTAGTTGCCTCCAGGAGGCCACAAGAGGGAGACAAGGGACTGCAAAATGGAAAATAGGCATCCACCAACTTTACAGACAACTTGTTCTCCTTGCTCCTACAACCTCCATCCTTGCACAGTTTGTTATTCTTCCAGGTAACAAAGTAACAAATCCAAATTGCTGCTCTCTTTGTAGGCAAGCAAGGCTTTGTTGCAACTGCAATTCTTACTTCTTCTTGAAATGTAGGGACGACAGTACATTCCATCACATCCATCTAGTGTACACAGGTAGGTCCATTGTGGCGGGTAGGCGGCTGGCTGCTTTAATGGCTGTTTGCTGTTCCCCTACTCCACTATTTGACTGTGGTGCTGCATCAATCAGTGGCTGGCTCAGGTGCAGCTCTTTAACTTACCTAGGAGGGAGGGCGGAGAGAAGACAAGGAAGGTGAATGAGCTGTTCCAATGTGAAATGCCGGAAACACAGAAACACAGAAGACACACACACACACACACAACAAGAGGTGGCAATGTATTAATTAATTGCATTTAATAAATGAGCTCATTATCACACATGACTGTACAAATGCATTGTCCAACAGGTGTTGAAATAATGGGATTAAAAGGGGAGATCCCTTCAGAAAGACAGAAACAATGGCAAAGAGAAAAAACACTTTTGGAATCTGCTTTTAGTCAACACATAAGGAAAGGGTGCACCGGTCCTGGAAATACTGCAATACCAGGTCAATGCGTGGAGTGGACAGAGCAAGCTCTATTTCCATCTCCCTGTTCTAAAAATCCATTTAATATATGGTCCCCAGATAGGGGACGTATCAGATATTAAACTGATAAGAACAGATACTACACTTGATCTTAGCCAAAAGGCCGAGAAGCGATAACCCGAATGGGCCGGCCGTTGACCGAGCCTGCCTAATACTGCTGTTCACCCCTTGCAGCGATTGATTCAGCCTACTCCTAGGCAATTCCATGGGGCCCTGCAGGCTCACACACATTTACAGCTACTAAGCGGGAGGGAGGTGAATAAAGGCCGGAGAGGAAGCTACACAGGATTTGCTTCTTTTGCTTGCACCACAATGCAGTGCTGAAAGAGGAGGAATCTACATAAAAACGCCTTCTTGGCAACGCCCAAATGCCCTCCTGCCGTGCAAATACTGGCGGCGGCAGCAGTAGCAGTAAGTGCATGCCCACTGCCACCCCTTCTCCTTTCACACCTTGTATCAGCTTTAATCCAGTCAGGTGCTGCCTGCTGAGCAGCACTGACCAACACTGCCTGGGCCCAGGCTTTTATCTCTGAGGCCCCATTATGATGTCAGAAAGCTGGCTCTGGAATCCTGAGGGCTCCACTATGACACGTGCAAAGTTCCGTCTGAACTTTATATAAGACGGTGAGGCTCAGTCAGTCACTCAGTGTTGCCTGAGAGGGCAACACTGCAACAGCCGGCCGCCAGGCTGTCTTTTTTTTGCACAGCTAGTTGCCTCCAGGAGGCCACAAGAGGGAGACAAGGGACTGCAAAATGGAAAATAGGCATCCACCAACTTTACAGACAACTTGTTCTCCTTGCTCCTACAACCTCCATCCTTGCACAGTTTGTTATTCTTCCAGGTAACAAAGTAACAAATCCAAATTGCTGCTCTCTTTGTAGGCAAGCAAGGCTTTGTTGCAACTGCAATTCTTACTTCTTCTTGAAATGTAGGGACGACAGTACATTCCATCACATCCATCTAGTGTACACAGGTAGGTCCATTGTGGCGGGTAGGCGGCTGGCTGCTTTAATGGCTGTTTGCTGTTCCCCTACTCCACTATTTGACTGTGGTGCTGCATCAATCAGTGGCTGGCTCAGGTGCAGCTCTTTAACTTACCTAGGAGGGAGGGCGGAGAGAAGACAAGGAAGGTGAATGAGCTGTTCCAATGTGAAATGCCGGAAACACAGAAACACAGAAGACACACACACACACACACAACAAGAGGTGGCAATGTATTAATTAATTGCATTTAATAAATGAGCTCATTATCACACATGACTGTACAAATGCATTGTCCAACAGGTGTTGAAATAATGGGATTAAAAGGGGAGATCCCTTCAGAAAGACAGAAACAATGGCAAAGAGAAAAAACACTTTTGGAATCTGCTTTTAGTCAACACATAAGGAAAGGGTGCACCGGTCCTGGAAATACTGCAATACCAGGTCAATGCGTGGAGTGGACAGAGCAAGCTCTATTTCCATCTCCCTGTTCTAAAAATCCATTTAATATATGGTCCCCAGATAGGGGACGTATCAGATATTAAACTGATAAGAACAGATACTACACTTGATCTTAGCCAAAAGGCCGAGAAGCGATAACCCGAATGGGCCGGCCGTTGACCGAGCCTGCCTAATACTGCTGTTCACCCCTTGCAGCGATTGATTCAGCCTACTCCTAGGCAATTCCATGGGGCCCTGCAGGCTCACACACATTTACAGCTACTAAGCGGGAGGGAGGTGAATAAAGGCCGGAGAGGAAGCTACACAGGATTTGCTTCTTTTGCTTGCACCACAATGCAGTGCTGAAAGAGGAGGAATCTACATAAAAACGCCTTCTTGGCAACGCCCAAATGCCCTCCTGCCGTGCAAATACTGGCGGCGGCAGCAGTAGCAGTAAGTGCATGCCCACTGCCACCCCTTCTCCTTTCACACCTTGTATCAGCTTTAATCCAGTCAGGTGCTGCCTGCTGAGCAGCACTGACCAACACTGCCTGGGCCCAGGCTTTTATCTCTGAGGCCCCATTATGATGTCAGAAAGCTGGCTCTGGAATCCTGAGGGCTCCACTATGACACGTGCAAAGTTCCGTCTGAACTTTATATAAGACGGTGAGGCTCAGTCAGTCACTCAGTGTTGCCTGAGAGGGCAACACTGCAACAGCCGGCCGCCAGGCTGTCTTTTTTTTGCACAGCTAGTTGCCTCCAGGAGGCCACAAGAGGGAGACAAGGGACTGCAAAATGGAAAATAGGCATCCACCAACTTTACAGACAACTTGTTCTCCTTGCTCCTACAACCTCCATCCTTGCACAGTTTGTTATTCTTCCAGGTAACAAAGTAACAAATCCAAATTGCTGCTCTCTTTGTAGGCAAGCAAGGCTTTGTTGCAACTGCAATTCTTACTTCTTCTTGAAATGTAGGGACGACAGTACATTCCATCACATCCATCTAGTGTACACAGGTAGGTCCATTGTGGCGGGTAGGCGGCTGGCTGCTTTAATGGCTGTTTGCTGTTCCCCTACTCCACTATTTGACTGTGGTGCTGCATCAATCAGTGGCTGGCTCAGGTGCAGCTCTTTAACTTACCTAGGAGGGAGGGCGGAGAGAAGACAAGGAAGGTGAATGAGCTGTTCCAATGTGAAATGCCGGAAACACAGAAACACAGAAGACACACACACACACACACAACAAGAGGTGGCAATGTATTAATTAATTGCATTTAATAAATGAGCTCATTATCACACATGACTGTACAAATGCATTGTCCAACAGGTGTTGAAATAATGGGATTAAAAGGGGAGATCCCTTCAGAAAGACAGAAACAATGGCAAAGAGAAAAAACACTTTTGGAATCTGCTTTTAGTCAACACATAAGGAAAGGGTGCACCGGTCCTGGAAATACTGCAATACCAGGTCAATGCGTGGAGTGGACAGAGCAAGCTCTATTTCCATCTCCCTGTTCTAAAAATCCATTTAATATATGGTCCCCAGATAGGGGACGTATCAGATATTAAACTGATAAGAACAGATACTACACTTGATCTTAGCCAAAAGGCCGAGAAGCGATAACCCGAATGGGCCGGCCGTTGACCGAGCCTGCCTAATACTGCTGTTCACCCCTTGCAGCGATTGATTCAGCCTACTCCTAGGCAATTCCATGGGGCCCTGCAGGCTCACACACATTTACAGCTACTAAGCGGGAGGGAGGTGAATAAAGGCCGGAGAGGAAGCTACACAGGATTTGCTTCTTTTGCTTGCACCACAATGCAGTGCTGAAAGAGGAGGAATCTACATAAAAACGCCTTCTTGGCAACGCCCAAATGCCCTCCTGCCGTGCAAATACTGGCGGCGGCAGCAGTAGCAGTAAGTGCATGCCCACTGCCACCCCTTCTCCTTTCACACCTTGTATCAGCTTTAATCCAGTCAGGTGCTGCCTGCTGAGCAGCACTGACCAACACTGCCTGGGCCCAGGCTTTTATCTCTGAGGCCCCATTATGATGTCAGAAAGCTGGCTCTGGAATCCTGAGGGCTCCACTATGACACGTGCAAAGTTCCGTCTGAACTTTATATAAGACGGTGAGGCTCAGTCAGTCACTCAGTGTTGCCTGAGAGGGCAACACTGCAACAGCCGGCCGCCAGGCTGTCTTTTTTTTGCACAGCTAGTTGCCTCCAGGAGGCCACAAGAGGGAGACAAGGGACTGCAAAATGGAAAATAGGCATCCACCAACTTTACAGACAACTTGTTCTCCTTGCTCCTACAACCTCCATCCTTGCACAGTTTGTTATTCTTCCAGGTAACAAAGTAACAAATCCAAATTGCTGCTCTCTTTGTAGGCAAGCAAGGCTTTGTTGCAACTGCAATTCTTACTTCTTCTTGAAATGTAGGGACGACAGTACATTCCATCACATCCATCTAGTGTACACAGGTAGGTCCATTGTGGCGGGTAGGCGGCTGGCTGCTTTAATGGCTGTTTGCTGTTCCCCTACTCCACTATTTGACTGTGGTGCTGCATCAATCAGTGGCTGGCTCAGGTGCAGCTCTTTAACTTACCTAGGAGGGAGGGCGGAGAGAAGACAAGGAAGGTGAATGAGCTGTTCCAATGTGAAATGCCGGAAACACAGAAACACAGAAGACACACACACACACACACAACAAGAGGTGGCAATGTATTAATTAATTGCATTTAATAAATGAGCTCATTATCACACATGACTGTACAAATGCATTGTCCAACAGGTGTTGAAATAATGGGATTAAAAGGGGAGATCCCTTCAGAAAGACAGAAACAATGGCAAAGAGAAAAAACACTTTTGGAATCTGCTTTTAGTCAACACATAAGGAAAGGGTGCACCGGTCCTGGAAATACTGCAATACCAGGTCAATGCGTGGAGTGGACAGAGCAAGCTCTATTTCCATCTCCCTGTTCTAAAAATCCATTTAATATATGGTCCCCAGATAGGGGACGTATCAGATATTAAACTGATAAGAACAGATACTACACTTGATCTTAGCCAAAAGGCCGAGAAGCGATAACCCGAATGGGCCGGCCGTTGACCGAGCCTGCCTAATACTGCTGTTCACCCCTTGCAGCGATTGATTCAGCCTACTCCTAGGCAATTCCATGGGGCCCTGCAGGCTCACACACATTTACAGCTACTAAGCGGGAGGGAGGTGAATAAAGGCCGGAGAGGAAGCTACACAGGATTTGCTTCTTTTGCTTGCACCACAATGCAGTGCTGAAAGAGGAGGAATCTACATAAAAACGCCTTCTTGGCAACGCCCAAATGCCCTCCTGCCGTGCAAATACTGGCGGCGGCAGCAGTAGCAGTAAGTGCATGCCCACTGCCACCCCTTCTCCTTTCACACCTTGTATCAGCTTTAATCCAGTCAGGTGCTGCCTGCTGAGCAGCACTGACCAACACTGCCTGGGCCCAGGCTTTTATCTCTGAGGCCCCATTATGATGTCAGAAAGCTGGCTCTGGAATCCTGAGGGCTCCACTATGACACGTGCAAAGTTCCGTCTGAACTTTATATAAGACGGTGAGGCTCAGTCAGTCACTCAGTGTTGCCTGAGAGGGCAACACTGCAACAGCCGGCCGCCAGGCTGTCTTTTTTTTGCACAGCTAGTTGCCTCCAGGAGGCCACAAGAGGGAGACAAGGGACTGCAAAATGGAAAATAGGCATCCACCAACTTTACAGACAACTTGTTCTCCTTGCTCCTACAACCTCCATCCTTGCACAGTTTGTTATTCTTCCAGGTAACAAAGTAACAAATCCAAATTGCTGCTCTCTTTGTAGGCAAGCAAGGCTTTGTTGCAACTGCAATTCTTACTTCTTCTTGAAATGTAGGGACGACAGTACATTCCATCACATCCATCTAGTGTACACAGGTAGGTCCATTGTGGCGGGTAGGCGGCTGGCTGCTTTAATGGCTGTTTGCTGTTCCCCTACTCCACTATTTGACTGTGGTGCTGCATCAATCAGTGGCTGGCTCAGGTGCAGCTCTTTAACTTACCTAGGAGGGAGGGCGGAGAGAAGACAAGGAAGGTGAATGAGCTGTTCCAATGTGAAATGCCGGAAACACAGAAACACAGAAGACACACACACACACACACAACAAGAGGTGGCAATGTATTAATTAATTGCATTTAATAAATGAGCTCATTATCACACATGACTGTACAAATGCATTGTCCAACAGGTGTTGAAATAATGGGATTAAAAGGGGAGATCCCTTCAGAAAGACAGAAACAATGGCAAAGAGAAAAAACACTTTTGGAATCTGCTTTTAGTCAACACATAAGGAAAGGGTGCACCGGTCCTGGAAATACTGCAATACCAGGTCAATGCGTGGAGTGGACAGAGCAAGCTCTATTTCCATCTCCCTGTTCTAAAAATCCATTTAATATATGGTCCCCAGATAGGGGACGTATCAGATATTAAACTGATAAGAACAGATACTACACTTGATCTTAGCCAAAAGGCCGAGAAGCGATAACCCGAATGGGCCGGCCGTTGACCGAGCCTGCCTAATACTGCTGTTCACCCCTTGCAGCGATTGATTCAGCCTACTCCTAGGCAATTCCATGGGGCCCTGCAGGCTCACACACATTTACAGCTACTAAGCGGGAGGGAGGTGAATAAAGGCCGGAGAGGAAGCTACACAGGATTTGCTTCTTTTGCTTGCACCACAATGCAGTGCTGAAAGAGGAGGAATCTACATAAAAACGCCTTCTTGGCAACGCCCAAATGCCCTCCTGCCGTGCAAATACTGGCGGCGGCAGCAGTAGCAGTAAGTGCATGCCCACTGCCACCCCTTCTCCTTTCACACCTTGTATCAGCTTTAATCCAGTCAGGTGCTGCCTGCTGAGCAGCACTGACCAACACTGCCTGGGCCCAGGCTTTTATCTCTGAGGCCCCATTATGATGTCAGAAAGCTGGCTCTGGAATCCTGAGGGCTCCACTATGACACGTGCAAAGTTCCGTCTGAACTTTATATAAGACGGTGAGGCTCAGTCAGTCACTCAGTGTTGCCTGAGAGGGCAACACTGCAACAGCCGGCCGCCAGGCTGTCTTTTTTTTGCACAGCTAGTTGCCTCCAGGAGGCCACAAGAGGGAGACAAGGGACTGCAAAATGGAAAATAGGCATCCACCAACTTTACAGACAACTTGTTCTCCTTGCTCCTACAACCTCCATCCTTGCACAGTTTGTTATTCTTCCAGGTAACAAAGTAACAAATCCAAATTGCTGCTCTCTTTGTAGGCAAGCAAGGCTTTGTTGCAACTGCAATTCTTACTTCTTCTTGAAATGTAGGGACGACAGTACATTCCATCACATCCATCTAGTGTACACAGGTAGGTCCATTGTGGCGGGTAGGCGGCTGGCTGCTTTAATGGCTGTTTGCTGTTCCCCTACTCCACTATTTGACTGTGGTGCTGCATCAATCAGTGGCTGGCTCAGGTGCAGCTCTTTAACTTACCTAGGAGGGAGGGCGGAGAGAAGACAAGGAAGGTGAATGAGCTGTTCCAATGTGAAATGCCGGAAACACAGAAACACAGAAGACACACACACACACACACAACAAGAGGTGGCAATGTATTAATTAATTGCATTTAATAAATGAGCTCATTATCACACATGACTGTACAAATGCATTGTCCAACAGGTGTTGAAATAATGGGATTAAAAGGGGAGATCCCTTCAGAAAGACAGAAACAATGGCAAAGAGAAAAAACACTTTTGGAATCTGCTTTTAGTCAACACATAAGGAAAGGGTGCACCGGTCCTGGAAATACTGCAATACCAGGTCAATGCGTGGAGTGGACAGAGCAAGCTCTATTTCCATCTCCCTGTTCTAAAAATCCATTTAATATATGGTCCCCAGATAGGGGACGTATCAGATATTAAACTGATAAGAACAGATACTACACTTGATCTTAGCCAAAAGGCCGAGAAGCGATAACCCGAATGGGCCGGCCGTTGACCGAGCCTGCCTAATACTGCTGTTCACCCCTTGCAGCGATTGATTCAGCCTACTCCTAGGCAATTCCATGGGGCCCTGCAGGCTCACACACATTTACAGCTACTAAGCGGGAGGGAGGTGAATAAAGGCCGGAGAGGAAGCTACACAGGATTTGCTTCTTTTGCTTGCACCACAATGCAGTGCTGAAAGAGGAGGAATCTACATAAAAACGCCTTCTTGGCAACGCCCAAATGCCCTCCTGCCGTGCAAATACTGGCGGCGGCAGCAGTAGCAGTAAGTGCATGCCCACTGCCACCCCTTCTCCTTTCACACCTTGTATCAGCTTTAATCCAGTCAGGTGCTGCCTGCTGAGCAGCACTGACCAACACTGCCTGGGCCCAGGCTTTTATCTCTGAGGCCCCATTATGATGTCAGAAAGCTGGCTCTGGAATCCTGAGGGCTCCACTATGACACGTGCAAAGTTCCGTCTGAACTTTATATAAGACGGTGAGGCTCAGTCAGTCACTCAGTGTTGCCTGAGAGGGCAACACTGCAACAGCCGGCCGCCAGGCTGTCTTTTTTTTGCACAGCTAGTTGCCTCCAGGAGGCCACAAGAGGGAGACAAGGGACTGCAAAATGGAAAATAGGCATCCACCAACTTTACAGACAACTTGTTCTCCTTGCTCCTACAACCTCCATCCTTGCACAGTTTGTTATTCTTCCAGGTAACAAAGTAACAAATCCAAATTGCTGCTCTCTTTGTAGGCAAGCAAGGCTTTGTTGCAACTGCAATTCTTACTTCTTCTTGAAATGTAGGGACGACAGTACATTCCATCACATCCATCTAGTGTACACAGGTAGGTCCATTGTGGCGGGTAGGCGGCTGGCTGCTTTAATGGCTGTTTGCTGTTCCCCTACTCCACTATTTGACTGTGGTGCTGCATCAATCAGTGGCTGGCTCAGGTGCAGCTCTTTAACTTACCTAGGAGGGAGGGCGGAGAGAAGACAAGGAAGGTGAATGAGCTGTTCCAATGTGAAATGCCGGAAACACAGAAACACAGAAGACACACACACACACACACAACAAGAGGTGGCAATGTATTAATTAATTGCATTTAATAAATGAGCTCATTATCACACATGACTGTACAAATGCATTGTCCAACAGGTGTTGAAATAATGGGATTAAAAGGGGAGATCCCTTCAGAAAGACAGAAACAATGGCAAAGAGAAAAAACACTTTTGGAATCTGCTTTTAGTCAACACATAAGGAAAGGGTGCACCGGTCCTGGAAATACTGCAATACCAGGTCAATGCGTGGAGTGGACAGAGCAAGCTCTATTTCCATCTCCCTGTTCTAAAAATCCATTTAATATATGGTCCCCAGATAGGGGACGTATCAGATATTAAACTGATAAGAACAGATACTACACTTGATCTTAGCCAAAAGGCCGAGAAGCGATAACCCGAATGGGCCGGCCGTTGACCGAGCCTGCCTAATACTGCTGTTCACCCCTTGCAGCGATTGATTCAGCCTACTCCTAGGCAATTCCATGGGGCCCTGCAGGCTCACACACATTTACAGCTACTAAGCGGGAGGGAGGTGAATAAAGGCCGGAGAGGAAGCTACACAGGATTTGCTTCTTTTGCTTGCACCACAATGCAGTGCTGAAAGAGGAGGAATCTACATAAAAACGCCTTCTTGGCAACGCCCAAATGCCCTCCTGCCGTGCAAATACTGGCGGCGGCAGCAGTAGCAGTAAGTGCATGCCCACTGCCACCCCTTCTCCTTTCACACCTTGTATCAGCTTTAATCCAGTCAGGTGCTGCCTGCTGAGCAGCACTGACCAACACTGCCTGGGCCCAGGCTTTTATCTCTGAGGCCCCATTATGATGTCAGAAAGCTGGCTCTGGAATCCTGAGGGCTCCACTATGACACGTGCAAAGTTCCGTCTGAACTTTATATAAGACGGTGAGGCTCAGTCAGTCACTCAGTGTTGCCTGAGAGGGCAACACTGCAACAGCCGGCCGCCAGGCTGTCTTTTTTTTGCACAGCTAGTTGCCTCCAGGAGGCCACAAGAGGGAGACAAGGGACTGCAAAATGGAAAATAGGCATCCACCAACTTTACAGACAACTTGTTCTCCTTGCTCCTACAACCTCCATCCTTGCACAGTTTGTTATTCTTCCAGGTAACAAAGTAACAAATCCAAATTGCTGCTCTCTTTGTAGGCAAGCAAGGCTTTGTTGCAACTGCAATTCTTACTTCTTCTTGAAATGTAGGGACGACAGTACATTCCATCACATCCATCTAGTGTACACAGGTAGGTCCATTGTGGCGGGTAGGCGGCTGGCTGCTTTAATGGCTGTTTGCTGTTCCCCTACTCCACTATTTGACTGTGGTGCTGCATCAATCAGTGGCTGGCTCAGGTGCAGCTCTTTAACTTACCTAGGAGGGAGGGCGGAGAGAAGACAAGGAAGGTGAATGAGCTGTTCCAATGTGAAATGCCGGAAACACAGAAACACAGAAGACACACACACACACACACAACAAGAGGTGGCAATGTATTAATTAATTGCATTTAATAAATGAGCTCATTATCACACATGACTGTACAAATGCATTGTCCAACAGGTGTTGAAATAATGGGATTAAAAGGGGAGATCCCTTCAGAAAGACAGAAACAATGGCAAAGAGAAAAAACACTTTTGGAATCTGCTTTTAGTCAACACATAAGGAAAGGGTGCACCGGTCCTGGAAATACTGCAATACCAGGTCAATGCGTGGAGTGGACAGAGCAAGCTCTATTTCCATCTCCCTGTTCTAAAAATCCATTTAATATATGGTCCCCAGATAGGGGACGTATCAGATATTAAACTGATAAGAACAGATACTACACTTGATCTTAGCCAAAAGGCCGAGAAGCGATAACCCGAATGGGCCGGCCGTTGACCGAGCCTGCCTAATACTGCTGTTCACCCCTTGCAGCGATTGATTCAGCCTACTCCTAGGCAATTCCATGGGGCCCTGCAGGCTCACACACATTTACAGCTACTAAGCGGGAGGGAGGTGAATAAAGGCCGGAGAGGAAGCTACACAGGATTTGCTTCTTTTGCTTGCACCACAATGCAGTGCTGAAAGAGGAGGAATCTACATAAAAACGCCTTCTTGGCAACGCCCAAATGCCCTCCTGCCGTGCAAATACTGGCGGCGGCAGCAGTAGCAGTAAGTGCATGCCCACTGCCACCCCTTCTCCTTTCACACCTTGTATCAGCTTTAATCCAGTCAGGTGCTGCCTGCTGAGCAGCACTGACCAACACTGCCTGGGCCCAGGCTTTTATCTCTGAGGCCCCATTATGATGTCAGAAAGCTGGCTCTGGAATCCTGAGGGCTCCACTATGACACGTGCAAAGTTCCGTCTGAACTTTATATAAGACGGTGAGGCTCAGTCAGTCACTCAGTGTTGCCTGAGAGGGCAACACTGCAACAGCCGGCCGCCAGGCTGTCTTTTTTTTGCACAGCTAGTTGCCTCCAGGAGGCCACAAGAGGGAGACAAGGGACTGCAAAATGGAAAATAGGCATCCACCAACTTTACAGACAACTTGTTCTCCTTGCTCCTACAACCTCCATCCTTGCACAGTTTGTTATTCTTCCAGGTAACAAAGTAACAAATCCAAATTGCTGCTCTCTTTGTAGGCAAGCAAGGCTTTGTTGCAACTGCAATTCTTACTTCTTCTTGAAATGTAGGGACGACAGTACATTCCATCACATCCATCTAGTGTACACAGGTAGGTCCATTGTGGCGGGTAGGCGGCTGGCTGCTTTAATGGCTGTTTGCTGTTCCCCTACTCCACTATTTGACTGTGGTGCTGCATCAATCAGTGGCTGGCTCAGGTGCAGCTCTTTAACTTACCTAGGAGGGAGGGCGGAGAGAAGACAAGGAAGGTGAATGAGCTGTTCCAATGTGAAATGCCGGAAACACAGAAACACAGAAGACACACACACACACACACAACAAGAGGTGGCAATGTATTAATTAATTGCATTTAATAAATGAGCTCATTATCACACATGACTGTACAAATGCATTGTCCAACAGGTGTTGAAATAATGGGATTAAAAGGGGAGATCCCTTCAGAAAGACAGAAACAATGGCAAAGAGAAAAAACACTTTTGGAATCTGCTTTTAGTCAACACATAAGGAAAGGGTGCACCGGTCCTGGAAATACTGCAATACCAGGTCAATGCGTGGAGTGGACAGAGCAAGCTCTATTTCCATCTCCCTGTTCTAAAAATCCATTTAATATATGGTCCCCAGATAGGGGACGTATCAGATATTAAACTGATAAGAACAGATACTACACTTGATCTTAGCCAAAAGGCCGAGAAGCGATAACCCGAATGGGCCGGCCGTTGACCGAGCCTGCCTAATACTGCTGTTCACCCCTTGCAGCGATTGATTCAGCCTACTCCTAGGCAATTCCATGGGGCCCTGCAGGCTCACACACATTTACAGCTACTAAGCGGGAGGGAGGTGAATAAAGGCCGGAGAGGAAGCTACACAGGATTTGCTTCTTTTGCTTGCACCACAATGCAGTGCTGAAAGAGGAGGAATCTACATAAAAACGCCTTCTTGGCAACGCCCAAATGCCCTCCTGCCGTGCAAATACTGGCGGCGGCAGCAGTAGCAGTAAGTGCATGCCCACTGCCACCCCTTCTCCTTTCACACCTTGTATCAGCTTTAATCCAGTCAGGTGCTGCCTGCTGAGCAGCACTGACCAACACTGCCTGGGCCCAGGCTTTTATCTCTGAGGCCCCATTATGATGTCAGAAAGCTGGCTCTGGAATCCTGAGGGCTCCACTATGACACGTGCAAAGTTCCGTCTGAACTTTATATAAGACGGTGAGGCTCAGTCAGTCACTCAGTGTTGCCTGAGAGGGCAACACTGCAACAGCCGGCCGCCAGGCTGTCTTTTTTTTGCACAGCTAGTTGCCTCCAGGAGGCCACAAGAGGGAGACAAGGGACTGCAAAATGGAAAATAGGCATCCACCAACTTTACAGACAACTTGTTCTCCTTGCTCCTACAACCTCCATCCTTGCACAGTTTGTTATTCTTCCAGGTAACAAAGTAACAAATCCAAATTGCTGCTCTCTTTGTAGGCAAGCAAGGCTTTGTTGCAACTGCAATTCTTACTTCTTCTTGAAATGTAGGGACGACAGTACATTCCATCACATCCATCTAGTGTACACAGGTAGGTCCATTGTGGCGGGTAGGCGGCTGGCTGCTTTAATGGCTGTTTGCTGTTCCCCTACTCCACTATTTGACTGTGGTGCTGCATCAATCAGTGGCTGGCTCAGGTGCAGCTCTTTAACTTACCTAGGAGGGAGGGCGGAGAGAAGACAAGGAAGGTGAATGAGCTGTTCCAATGTGAAATGCCGGAAACACAGAAACACAGAAGACACACACACACACACACAACAAGAGGTGGCAATGTATTAATTAATTGCATTTAATAAATGAGCTCATTATCACACATGACTGTACAAATGCATTGTCCAACAGGTGTTGAAATAATGGGATTAAAAGGGGAGATCCCTTCAGAAAGACAGAAACAATGGCAAAGAGAAAAAACACTTTTGGAATCTGCTTTTAGTCAACACATAAGGAAAGGGTGCACCGGTCCTGGAAATACTGCAATACCAGGTCAATGCGTGGAGTGGACAGAGCAAGCTCTATTTCCATCTCCCTGTTCTAAAAATCCATTTAATATATGGTCCCCAGATAGGGGACGTATCAGATATTAAACTGATAAGAACAGATACTACACTTGATCTTAGCCAAAAGGCCGAGAAGCGATAACCCGAATGGGCCGGCCGTTGACCGAGCCTGCCTAATACTGCTGTTCACCCCTTGCAGCGATTGATTCAGCCTACTCCTAGGCAATTCCATGGGGCCCTGCAGGCTCACACACATTTACAGCTACTAAGCGGGAGGGAGGTGAATAAAGGCCGGAGAGGAAGCTACACAGGATTTGCTTCTTTTGCTTGCACCACAATGCAGTGCTGAAAGAGGAGGAATCTACATAAAAACGCCTTCTTGGCAACGCCCAAATGCCCTCCTGCCGTGCAAATACTGGCGGCGGCAGCAGTAGCAGTAAGTGCATGCCCACTGCCACCCCTTCTCCTTTCACACCTTGTATCAGCTTTAATCCAGTCAGGTGCTGCCTGCTGAGCAGCACTGACCAACACTGCCTGGGCCCAGGCTTTTATCTCTGAGGCCCCATTATGATGTCAGAAAGCTGGCTCTGGAATCCTGAGGGCTCCACTATGACACGTGCAAAGTTCCGTCTGAACTTTATATAAGACGGTGAGGCTCAGTCAGTCACTCAGTGTTGCCTGAGAGGGCAACACTGCAACAGCCGGCCGCCAGGCTGTCTTTTTTTTGCACAGCTAGTTGCCTCCAGGAGGCCACAAGAGGGAGACAAGGGACTGCAAAATGGAAAATAGGCATCCACCAACTTTACAGACAACTTGTTCTCCTTGCTCCTACAACCTCCATCCTTGCACAGTTTGTTATTCTTCCAGGTAACAAAGTAACAAATCCAAATTGCTGCTCTCTTTGTAGGCAAGCAAGGCTTTGTTGCAACTGCAATTCTTACTTCTTCTTGAAATGTAGGGACGACAGTACATTCCATCACATCCATCTAGTGTACACAGGTAGGTCCATTGTGGCGGGTAGGCGGCTGGCTGCTTTAATGGCTGTTTGCTGTTCCCCTACTCCACTATTTGACTGTGGTGCTGCATCAATCAGTGGCTGGCTCAGGTGCAGCTCTTTAACTTACCTAGGAGGGAGGGCGGAGAGAAGACAAGGAAGGTGAATGAGCTGTTCCAATGTGAAATGCCGGAAACACAGAAACACAGAAGACACACACACACACACACAACAAGAGGTGGCAATGTATTAATTAATTGCATTTAATAAATGAGCTCATTATCACACATGACTGTACAAATGCATTGTCCAACAGGTGTTGAAATAATGGGATTAAAAGGGGAGATCCCTTCAGAAAGACAGAAACAATGGCAAAGAGAAAAAACACTTTTGGAATCTGCTTTTAGTCAACACATAAGGAAAGGGTGCACCGGTCCTGGAAATACTGCAATACCAGGTCAATGCGTGGAGTGGACAGAGCAAGCTCTATTTCCATCTCCCTGTTCTAAAAATCCATTTAATATATGGTCCCCAGATAGGGGACGTATCAGATATTAAACTGATAAGAACAGATACTACACTTGATCTTAGCCAAAAGGCCGAGAAGCGATAACCCGAATGGGCCGGCCGTTGACCGAGCCTGCCTAATACTGCTGTTCACCCCTTGCAGCGATTGATTCAGCCTACTCCTAGGCAATTCCATGGGGCCCTGCAGGCTCACACACATTTACAGCTACTAAGCGGGAGGGAGGTGAATAAAGGCCGGAGAGGAAGCTACACAGGATTTGCTTCTTTTGCTTGCACCACAATGCAGTGCTGAAAGAGGAGGAATCTACATAAAAACGCCTTCTTGGCAACGCCCAAATGCCCTCCTGCCGTGCAAATACTGGCGGCGGCAGCAGTAGCAGTAAGTGCATGCCCACTGCCACCCCTTCTCCTTTCACACCTTGTATCAGCTTTAATCCAGTCAGGTGCTGCCTGCTGAGCAGCACTGACCAACACTGCCTGGGCCCAGGCTTTTATCTCTGAGGCCCCATTATGATGTCAGAAAGCTGGCTCTGGAATCCTGAGGGCTCCACTATGACACGTGCAAAGTTCCGTCTGAACTTTATATAAGACGGTGAGGCTCAGTCAGTCACTCAGTGTTGCCTGAGAGGGCAACACTGCAACAGCCGGCCGCCAGGCTGTCTTTTTTTTGCACAGCTAGTTGCCTCCAGGAGGCCACAAGAGGGAGACAAGGGACTGCAAAATGGAAAATAGGCATCCACCAACTTTACAGACAACTTGTTCTCCTTGCTCCTACAACCTCCATCCTTGCACAGTTTGTTATTCTTCCAGGTAACAAAGTAACAAATCCAAATTGCTGCTCTCTTTGTAGGCAAGCAAGGCTTTGTTGCAACTGCAATTCTTACTTCTTCTTGAAATGTAGGGACGACAGTACATTCCATCACATCCATCTAGTGTACACAGGTAGGTCCATTGTGGCGGGTAGGCGGCTGGCTGCTTTAATGGCTGTTTGCTGTTCCCCTACTCCACTATTTGACTGTGGTGCTGCATCAATCAGTGGCTGGCTCAGGTGCAGCTCTTTAACTTACCTAGGAGGGAGGGCGGAGAGAAGACAAGGAAGGTGAATGAGCTGTTCCAATGTGAAATGCCGGAAACACAGAAACACAGAAGACACACACACACACACACAACAAGAGGTGGCAATGTATTAATTAATTGCATTTAATAAATGAGCTCATTATCACACATGACTGTACAAATGCATTGTCCAACAGGTGTTGAAATAATGGGATTAAAAGGGGAGATCCCTTCAGAAAGACAGAAACAATGGCAAAGAGAAAAAACACTTTTGGAATCTGCTTTTAGTCAACACATAAGGAAAGGGTGCACCGGTCCTGGAAATACTGCAATACCAGGTCAATGCGTGGAGTGGACAGAGCAAGCTCTATTTCCATCTCCCTGTTCTAAAAATCCATTTAATATATGGTCCCCAGATAGGGGACGTATCAGATATTAAACTGATAAGAACAGATACTACACTTGATCTTAGCCAAAAGGCCGAGAAGCGATAACCCGAATGGGCCGGCCGTTGACCGAGCCTGCCTAATACTGCTGTTCACCCCTTGCAGCGATTGATTCAGCCTACTCCTAGGCAATTCCATGGGGCCCTGCAGGCTCACACACATTTACAGCTACTAAGCGGGAGGGAGGTGAATAAAGGCCGGAGAGGAAGCTACACAGGATTTGCTTCTTTTGCTTGCACCACAATGCAGTGCTGAAAGAGGAGGAATCTACATAAAAACGCCTTCTTGGCAACGCCCAAATGCCCTCCTGCCGTGCAAATACTGGCGGCGGCAGCAGTAGCAGTAAGTGCATGCCCACTGCCACCCCTTCTCCTTTCACACCTTGTATCAGCTTTAATCCAGTCAGGTGCTGCCTGCTGAGCAGCACTGACCAACACTGCCTGGGCCCAGGCTTTTATCTCTGAGGCCCCATTATGATGTCAGAAAGCTGGCTCTGGAATCCTGAGGGCTCCACTATGACACGTGCAAAGTTCCGTCTGAACTTTATATAAGACGGTGAGGCTCAGTCAGTCACTCAGTGTTGCCTGAGAGGGCAACACTGCAACAGCCGGCCGCCAGGCTGTCTTTTTTTTGCACAGCTAGTTGCCTCCAGGAGGCCACAAGAGGGAGACAAGGGACTGCAAAATGGAAAATAGGCATCCACCAACTTTACAGACAACTTGTTCTCCTTGCTCCTACAACCTCCATCCTTGCACAGTTTGTTATTCTTCCAGGTAACAAAGTAACAAATCCAAATTGCTGCTCTCTTTGTAGGCAAGCAAGGCTTTGTTGCAACTGCAATTCTTACTTCTTCTTGAAATGTAGGGACGACAGTACATTCCATCACATCCATCTAGTGTACACAGGTAGGTCCATTGTGGCGGGTAGGCGGCTGGCTGCTTTAATGGCTGTTTGCTGTTCCCCTACTCCACTATTTGACTGTGGTGCTGCATCAATCAGTGGCTGGCTCAGGTGCAGCTCTTTAACTTACCTAGGAGGGAGGGCGGAGAGAAGACAAGGAAGGTGAATGAGCTGTTCCAATGTGAAATGCCGGAAACACAGAAACACAGAAGACACACACACACACACACAACAAGAGGTGGCAATGTATTAATTAATTGCATTTAATAAATGAGCTCATTATCACACATGACTGTACAAATGCATTGTCCAACAGGTGTTGAAATAATGGGATTAAAAGGGGAGATCCCTTCAGAAAGACAGAAACAATGGCAAAGAGAAAAAACACTTTTGGAATCTGCTTTTAGTCAACACATAAGGAAAGGGTGCACCGGTCCTGGAAATACTGCAATACCAGGTCAATGCGTGGAGTGGACAGAGCAAGCTCTATTTCCATCTCCCTGTTCTAAAAATCCATTTAATATATGGTCCCCAGATAGGGGACGTATCAGATATTAAACTGATAAGAACAGATTTTTTTTTTTTTTTTTTTTTTTTTTTTTTTAATACAGATGTTATAATAAAAGTACAGAACAATAGCAGGATAAAATTTATACAGGGCATAAAAGACATAAAAGAATAAAACCATTTTTATTTACAATGTTATGGTATTCCACATTTGCAAACACCACATGGATGTTGCTTCTTTTACCCCTAGCTGCTTTTTGTCCCTAAGATAATAAATATACATTTCACTTAGGGCATATTTCACACAATTTTTAACGTCAATAAAATCATGTTTAAAAAGCAGAATGTTCCTAACCTTCCAAATGGCATTCTTAAAACAGTTTAAAATGATCCAACAGACCATTTGCTGTTTAAAACTTGGGCAGTTAAAAAGACCATAAAACACGTATTCAAATTTAAGATCTTTAAGACCGCAGGCCCATTTCAGCAATGGGCCTACCTTCCTCCAAACCTCCTGTGCATATGGGCAGTTCCAAAACAGGTGCATTATCGTCTCGTCGTCACCACACCTGTCTCTCGGGCACTTGGCTCTCGCCACCAGTCCTCGCCTATGCTGGAATTCACGAGTAGGGAGGCACTGGTGAACGATTGCCCAGGCAAGGTCCTTGTGCACATTTGCCATAAATTTCCCGAAAACGTTCCGCCACACCACCTTGGACCTTGCCTGTGAGAAATTTGAAACTGCCAGTGTATCCTCCTGCCGCCTACAGGAGAGTGACACTTTTTTCTGGTCCCCCAATATGTCAGGCTCCAATTCTTGGAGACCTAGGAGCCTGACAGTTTTTTCGAGCACCGCATATTGTTTTGGGGGACACAGAAGCACAGGAGAATTCAAAGGGACACGAAACCATCGTTTAAAAATCATGCCCGTAGCGTACTTTAAAAAGTAGCTAAAAATACCATCAGAATTATACATTTTAAAACAGAAGCAAAAGTATTTAATGTAAAAGAAGTTAAAAAGGTTAGGAACATCTCTCCCGCCATTGTCCTTACATCTGTACATAAAATCACGTTTTAGTTTTTCCATTTTGGAACCCCATAAAAACATAAAACAGATCCTGGTCACTTTTTTAATATATAAAATTGTTGGAGGGAAAACCATAGCTACATAAAGCATTATGGGTAATAAAACAGATTTAATTATTAAAACTTTTCCCTCCATGGTGAGATTTCTCAAATTCCACATTAAAACCTTTTTTTCCATTTTGGCAATTACTGAATCCCAATTGGGTCTCCCATCGTTTTCTTGATTAAAAACAATTCCTAAAATTTTTATCTGATCCTGCTGCATGTTAACTCCTGGTGTCACAGAGGAATCCCATACACCAGTATAAAAACAGTCACACTTATCAACGTTTAATTTAAAACCAGAGGCTTCACAAAAAAAGCCGGTGTTCCTCAATGCCCGTCTCATAGAAGCGGCGTCTGGGCATAGGACGGTGGCGTCATCCATATAGCCTAGGATTTTTACCTGGTTCCCCCTTCCTCCAGGTATGGGCACGCCTCTGATGACTTTATCATCTCTTATTAGGGTGAACAGAGGTTCTATGGCACAAATAAAAAGGAGCGGAGACAACGGGCACCCCTGTTTCACCCCTGATAAAAGAGGAACACCTTTAGTTAAAAATCCGTTGATAGAAATTTGGCTAAAACAGGATCGATATAAAAGCTTAATACGTGTTAAAATAATTTCAGGAACAGCCATCTTTTTAAGAACCATAAAAAGATATTCATGGGAGACCCGGTCAAAAGCCTTCTCGAAATCTAAGGATAAAATAGCAAGGCTTTGACCCCTTTCTTTAAAATACCAAATGATGTCACGTAAAATATTCAGGGACTCAGTAATTGACCTCCCAGGTACCCCACATACCTGGTTTGGATGGATTAATTTATGAATAAAAGGTTTAAAACGGATTGTTATTAGTTTAGCTAAAATTTTACAATCAACGTTTAAAAGAGTAATAGGGCGCCAGTTTTTTAACTGGTCCCTCTCACCTTTTTTAAAAATTAAGGACACAATCCCCCTCCTCCAGGAAGGGGGCAGCTCTTCAGTAATAAAAACTTCCTTATACAATAAAAACATGTCATTCTTTAAAATTTCCCAAAAAGCATGATAAAATTCGATGGGCAGACCATCTTCCCCAGGAGCTTTCCCATTAGAAAAACTTTTAAAAGCAAATAAAAGTTCCTCCAAGGTAATATTACGGGATAAAACTTCCTGGTCTAAAATATCTAGCTTGGCATCAAGGGAATTAAGAACATGTTCTAAAAAGGAAGGATCAATATTTTTCTTGTTAAAAAGAGATTGGTAGAAATTAAAAGCAGAATTTAAAATGCCGACCATAGTGGTTTCTCCTTCAAGGTTTAAAATGACATCTCGTTTATCCATTACCTTTTTGAAGAAGAACCGGGAACACTTCTCGCCATCCTCGAGGTGCTTTACATGTGAATTAAAAATTATTTGTTTCCCTTTCTCTTCTATGGCATGTTTTATTTCAGCTTTAAGATTTAAGATATCATCATCAACATCCATACCAATCTCCTTCAATTTAAAAAGTACATGTAAACGTTTATTAAGAACATAAAACCATTGTTTTTTCTCTTTTGCTTTCTTCTTACCTGCTCGAATAAAAAAAGCTCTGATTTTGGGTTTAATGCCCTCCCACCAGTGTAGCATAGGCTGACTGGGCGCTCTATGGGACTGCCAACACTGGTAGGTCCGCACAAACTCCTCTTTAATGATGGGGTCCTCCAGGAGTGTGGTGTTTAGTCTCCAGGGACCCCTACAAGCTTTTTGCTCTCCCTCTAGCTCCAGGTGCACTGAAAGGAGCTTGTGATCAGATAAAATATTTGTTAAAAGCAAACATTTTTTGGGAATAAAACTATTAGAAGTGAAAATAAAATCAATTCTGGAGCTCACTCTTCCATTGGACCAGGTGGGGCCTGGGTCCGCAGGCAAGAGTTCCCTCCAGCAATCTTTCAATTTAAAATCACCAATAAAATTCTTGAGCAGGTAAGAAGTACGGTCAATTTTTCGATTAAAATCCCCACCCTGGCGGTGTTCTCCATCTCGCACACAGTTAAAATCACCACCCACCAGCAGGGGGGTAGACCCAACACAAAACAATGGTAAAATCTCTAATAGTTCTGCCCTCTCCTGTTTGGTAGGAGGGGCATAAACGTTTAAAACACGAATTAAAGTTCCATTAAAAAGCAAATGTATTAAAATAGCTCTGCCGGGCATGATTTCAGTCACTGTTTGGATGGAGATAAAACGACCTCGGCAGAGCAATCCAACCCCCGCAGAGCGACAGTCATTTCCACCAGACCAGACTGAGGGGCCTAGTTTCCAGTCCATCTTTAAATCTTGATATTCCAAGTCATTAGGGATTCCACATTCTTGAAGCAGGCAAAGGTCAAAGTCCACAGTCTCTAAAAATGAAAATAAAGCAGTCCTGCGGACAGGGCTCTTTAGGGACCTCACATTTAGTGAGGCGACTTTGATAGGAACCAACATAGTCTTAGTTGAGGTCAGGGTCCGAACCAGAAGAGTCGTACTCGGAGATCAGCTGCGAGTCTGGACCCCCTTTTTGAGGGGTCAATAAATCTTGGATGTTGGTAGGGTCAGAGCCAGATACGTGGGCGGCTCCAACCCCCACACTGCTCTCATCCGAACTCCGATAGGCAGCTTTCCTCCGAACTCCGGACTCCTCTTCCTCTCGCTGTCTCTTTGCAGAATGGCTCCTATCCATCTCCTCGAAGTCGCTCTCACCCATCTCTGGCCCCTGGCTGAAGATATCGCTGATGTCCTTCCTGGGCAGCTGCACAGGGGCCTGTGAGGTCCCATCGCTCTTGGCAACCTTTGCCTGCTTACGGGGAGCCTTCATCGCAAGCCCCTCCACAACCGCAGTGGAGGAACTTTGCTCCGACCCCCCCGTTGACCGGAAATGGTCAAAACGAGGCTCCAATCCAGCATATTTTAGGGTTTTCTTAATGGAGCCCTCGTCTGACACAGAGTGTCTCCGCTCCATGCCCACACTCTTGGGACAGGCGTCAGGTCCTACTGCAGAACCTACGGAGCCACGACGCCTGTCGCTAACCACTGCCTCAACAGGGTCCACTGCAGGCGGAGCAGAGGACCTGTTTGCAGAGGTGCCGGTCAACTTATGTCCAGCAGAGTCAGAATTCCTCCTGCTCTGCCTGGACCCGGTGGAATCCCTATGGCCGTCCCTCGAGGCTGACATCGGTGGGCCCCCCGATGGAGCTGTGAAGGACTTTGGCCTGGACCCCTCAGTCGTCAATGCTCGTTTTGGGGCATTACCAGCGGCGTCTGCACATGTTGCAAACTGCCGCTCTGGCCCTGGTCTGGGTGGCCCAGATTTCGCTCTGCGGGGGCAATCTTTAAAAGCATGCCCAGTCATGCCGCACAGATTGCACAACACCTCGGAACTGCATTTTGCCGCTACGTGTCCAACCTGGCCACACCTGTTACACTGCACCACATGGGGCCGGTCACAATGTTCTCTGGTGTGGCCATATCTCAAGCAGTTCCGGCAGGCTATTGGCATCTGGGGGTAAAATAGGAATCCTCGATTCTTCCCAATGGCAAAGTTCTGGGGTGGGTGATGTAAGCCTCCAATGCCATTGGGATCCTGGCGGAACTTCACCCAATATTTTCTTTTGCCATTCCAGAAGCTCTGGGTGTTCAAGATTTTATGTGAGAAGCGGACCTCCCTGCAGTAACGACTGAGGAAGGTTTCAATGTCACACTCTGAGACAAATGGACTGAACATGCACATCACGAGCGGGACTTCTTCCTCCCCGTAGAGGAATAAAAAGTTCAGTCCATTTAGCCGCTCCTCACTCTGGTCCGCATCAGACAATCTTTTGTGCATGTTGTCGCAACATGCCGCGGCCGTAAAGGATACGGTGTACCGACCGCGGCTTTCCTGGTCGTTGAGACACAGGATGTCCGCCCGCTTGAGCCCCAGGAAGTCCAGCAGAATCACCTCCACAATGAAGCGAAGGTTCTTCCGCTGGCGATGGCCTTCTTCCACCTCGATGCGGACGGACTGGCGCAACCGGGTGTCCCCGGATGCAAATCCAAATGTATATGGCATTTTCAGTGCCTGGGGGCTAAGCCTGTCCCTTATAGCAGCAAGGGCTCAGATTCCACAATTAAGTGGAACCCTCCCCCAAGGCCAAGGATTAGGGTACCCCAGACACCTACGAAGCCCGATAAACGCCCTCGGAACGCTCTTAGAAAAACGCCTCAAGGCCGGTTGACCTCTTGGGTAAGGCGCGATCGCAACTCGTTGTCCGGGGGCTAAGCCCACTCCCCAAATAGCAGCAAGGGGGTGAAGTCTCTCTGTGAAAAGAGACGATCCCCCAAGGCCAAGGAGCAGGGTACCCCGGACACCTCCCAACAAAACCAGATGCAGAAATACTACACCTGATCTTGCCAAAAGGCCGAGAAGCGATAACCCGAATGGGCCGGCCGTTGACCGAGCCTGCCTAATACTGCTGTTCACCCCTTGCAGCGATTGATTCAGCCTACTCCTAGGCAATTCCATGGGGCCCTGCAGGCTCACACACATTTACAGCTACTAAGCGGGAGGGAGGTGAATAAAGGCCGGAGAGGAAGCTACACAGGATTTGCTTCTTTTGCTTGCACCACAATGCAGTGCTGAAAGAGGAGGAATCTACATAAAAACGCCTTCTTGGCAACGCCCAAATGCCCTCCTGCCGTGCAAATACTGGCGGCGGCAGCAGTAGCAGTAAGTGCATGCCCACTGCCACCCCTTCTCCTTTCACACCTTGTATCAGCTTTAATCCAGTCAGGTGCTGCCTGCTGAGCAGCACTGACCAACACTGCCTGGGCCCAGGCTTTTATCTCTGAGGCCCCATTATGATGTCAGAAAGCTGGCTCTGGAATCCTGAGGGCTCCACTATGACACGTGCAAAGTTCCGTCTGAACTTTATATAAGACGGTGAGGCTCAGTCAGTCACTCAGTGTTGCCTGAGAGGGCAACACTGCAACAGCCGGCCGCCAGGCTGTCTTTTTTTTGCACAGCTAGTTGCCTCCAGGAGGCCACAAGAGGGAGACAAGGGACTGCAAAATGGAAAATAGGCATCCACCAACTTTACAGACAACTTGTTCTCCTTGCTCCTACAACCTCCATCCTTGCACAGTTTGTTATTCTTCCAGGTAACAAAGTAACAAATCCAAATTGCTGCTCTCTTTGTAGGCAAGCAAGGCTTTGTTGCAACTGCAATTCTTACTTCTTCTTGAAATGTAGGGACGACAGTACATTCCATCACATCCATCTAGTGTACACAGGTAGGTCCATTGTGGCGGGTAGGCGGCTGGCTGCTTTAATGGCTGTTTGCTGTTCCCCTACTCCACTATTTGACTGTGGTGCTGCATCAATCAGTGGCTGGCTCAGGTGCAGCTCTTTAACTTACCTAGGAGGGAGGGCGGAGAGAAGACAAGGAAGGTGAATGAGCTGTTCCAATGTGAAATGCCGGAAACACAGAAACACAGAAGACACACACACACACACACAACAAGAGGTGGCAATGTATTAATTAATTGCATTTAATAAATGAGCTCATTATCACACATGACTGTACAAATGCATTGTCCAACAGGTGTTGAAATAATGGGATTAAAAGGGGAGATCCCTTCAGAAAGACAGAAACAATGGCAAAGAGAAAAAACACTTTTGGAATCTGCTTTTAGTCAACACATAAGGAAAGGGTGCACCGGTCCTGGAAATACTGCAATACCAGGTCAATGCGTGGAGTGGACAGAGCAAGCTCTATTTCCATCTCCCTGTTCTAAAAATCCATTTAATATATGGTCCCCAGATAGGGGACGTATCAGATATTAAACTGATAAGAACAGATACTACACTTGATCTTAGCCAAAAGGCCGAGAAGCGATAACCCGAATGGGCCGGCCGTTGACCGAGCCTGCCTAATACTGCTGTTCACCCCTTGCAGCGATTGATTCAGCCTACTCCTAGGCAATTCCATGGGGCCCTGCAGGCTCACACACATTTACAGCTACTAAGCGGGAGGGAGGTGAATAAAGGCCGGAGAGGAAGCTACACAGGATTTGCTTCTTTTGCTTGCACCACAATGCAGTGCTGAAAGAGGAGGAATCTACATAAAAACGCCTTCTTGGCAACGCCCAAATGCCCTCCTGCCGTGCAAATACTGGCGGCGGCAGCAGTAGCAGTAAGTGCATGCCCACTGCCACCCCTTCTCCTTTCACACCTTGTATCAGCTTTAATCCAGTCAGGTGCTGCCTGCTGAGCAGCACTGACCAACACTGCCTGGGCCCAGGCTTTTATCTCTGAGGCCCCATTATGATGTCAGAAAGCTGGCTCTGGAATCCTGAGGGCTCCACTATGACACGTGCAAAGTTCCGTCTGAACTTTATATAAGACGGTGAGGCTCAGTCAGTCACTCAGTGTTGCCTGAGAGGGCAACACTGCAACAGCCGGCCGCCAGGCTGTCTTTTTTTTGCACAGCTAGTTGCCTCCAGGAGGCCACAAGAGGGAGACAAGGGACTGCAAAATGGAAAATAGGCATCCACCAACTTTACAGACAACTTGTTCTCCTTGCTCCTACAACCTCCATCCTTGCACAGTTTGTTATTCTTCCAGGTAACAAAGTAACAAATCCAAATTGCTGCTCTCTTTGTAGGCAAGCAAGGCTTTGTTGCAACTGCAATTCTTACTTCTTCTTGAAATGTAGGGACGACAGTACATTCCATCACATCCATCTAGTGTACACAGGTAGGTCCATTGTGGCGGGTAGGCGGCTGGCTGCTTTAATGGCTGTTTGCTGTTCCCCTACTCCACTATTTGACTGTGGTGCTGCATCAATCAGTGGCTGGCTCAGGTGCAGCTCTTTAACTTACCTAGGAGGGAGGGCGGAGAGAAGACAAGGAAGGTGAATGAGCTGTTCCAATGTGAAATGCCGGAAACACAGAAACACAGAAGACACACACACACACACACAACAAGAGGTGGCAATGTATTAATTAATTGCATTTAATAAATGAGCTCATTATCACACATGACTGTACAAATGCATTGTCCAACAGGTGTTGAAATAATGGGATTAAAAGGGGAGATCCCTTCAGAAAGACAGAAACAATGGCAAAGAGAAAAAACACTTTTGGAATCTGCTTTTAGTCAACACATAAGGAAAGGGTGCACCGGTCCTGGAAATACTGCAATACCAGGTCAATGCGTGGAGTGGACAGAGCAAGCTCTATTTCCATCTCCCTGTTCTAAAAATCCATTTAATATATGGTCCCCAGATAGGGGACGTATCAGATATTAAACTGATAAGAACAGATACTACACTTGATCTTAGCCAAAAGGCCGAGAAGCGATAACCCGAATGGGCCGGCCGTTGACCGAGCCTGCCTAATACTGCTGTTCACCCCTTGCAGCGATTGATTCAGCCTACTCCTAGGCAATTCCATGGGGCCCTGCAGGCTCACACACATTTACAGCTACTAAGCGGGAGGGAGGTGAATAAAGGCCGGAGAGGAAGCTACACAGGATTTGCTTCTTTTGCTTGCACCACAATGCAGTGCTGAAAGAGGAGGAATCTACATAAAAACGCCTTCTTGGCAACGCCCAAATGCCCTCCTGCCGTGCAAATACTGGCGGCGGCAGCAGTAGCAGTAAGTGCATGCCCACTGCCACCCCTTCTCCTTTCACACCTTGTATCAGCTTTAATCCAGTCAGGTGCTGCCTGCTGAGCAGCACTGACCAACACTGCCTGGGCCCAGGCTTTTATCTCTGAGGCCCCATTATGATGTCAGAAAGCTGGCTCTGGAATCCTGAGGGCTCCACTATGACACGTGCAAAGTTCCGTCTGAACTTTATATAAGACGGTGAGGCTCAGTCAGTCACTCAGTGTTGCCTGAGAGGGCAACACTGCAACAGCCGGCCGCCAGGCTGTCTTTTTTTTGCACAGCTAGTTGCCTCCAGGAGGCCACAAGAGGGAGACAAGGGACTGCAAAATGGAAAATAGGCATCCACCAACTTTACAGACAACTTGTTCTCCTTGCTCCTACAACCTCCATCCTTGCACAGTTTGTTATTCTTCCAGGTAACAAAGTAACAAATCCAAATTGCTGCTCTCTTTGTAGGCAAGCAAGGCTTTGTTGCAACTGCAATTCTTACTTCTTCTTGAAATGTAGGGACGACAGTACATTCCATCACATCCATCTAGTGTACACAGGTAGGTCCATTGTGGCGGGTAGGCGGCTGGCTGCTTTAATGGCTGTTTGCTGTTCCCCTACTCCACTATTTGACTGTGGTGCTGCATCAATCAGTGGCTGGCTCAGGTGCAGCTCTTTAACTTACCTAGGAGGGAGGGCGGAGAGAAGACAAGGAAGGTGAATGAGCTGTTCCAATGTGAAATGCCGGAAACACAGAAACACAGAAGACACACACACACACACACAACAAGAGGTGGCAATGTATTAATTAATTGCATTTAATAAATGAGCTCATTATCACACATGACTGTACAAATGCATTGTCCAACAGGTGTTGAAATAATGGGATTAAAAGGGGAGATCCCTTCAGAAAGACAGAAACAATGGCAAAGAGAAAAAACACTTTTGGAATCTGCTTTTAGTCAACACATAAGGAAAGGGTGCACCGGTCCTGGAAATACTGCAATACCAGGTCAATGCGTGGAGTGGACAGAGCAAGCTCTATTTCCATCTCCCTGTTCTAAAAATCCATTTAATATATGGTCCCCAGATAGGGGACGTATCAGATATTAAACTGATAAGAACAGATACTACACTTGATCTTAGCCAAAAGGCCGAGAAGCGATAACCCGAATGGGCCGGCCGTTGACCGAGCCTGCCTAATACTGCTGTTCACCCCTTGCAGCGATTGATTCAGCCTACTCCTAGGCAATTCCATGGGGCCCTGCAGGCTCACACACATTTACAGCTACTAAGCGGGAGGGAGGTGAATAAAGGCCGGAGAGGAAGCTACACAGGATTTGCTTCTTTTGCTTGCACCACAATGCAGTGCTGAAAGAGGAGGAATCTACATAAAAACGCCTTCTTGGCAACGCCCAAATGCCCTCCTGCCGTGCAAATACTGGCGGCGGCAGCAGTAGCAGTAAGTGCATGCCCACTGCCACCCCTTCTCCTTTCACACCTTGTATCAGCTTTAATCCAGTCAGGTGCTGCCTGCTGAGCAGCACTGACCAACACTGCCTGGGCCCAGGCTTTTATCTCTGAGGCCCCATTATGATGTCAGAAAGCTGGCTCTGGAATCCTGAGGGCTCCACTATGACACGTGCAAAGTTCCGTCTGAACTTTATATAAGACGGTGAGGCTCAGTCAGTCACTCAGTGTTGCCTGAGAGGGCAACACTGCAACAGCCGGCCGCCAGGCTGTCTTTTTTTTGCACAGCTAGTTGCCTCCAGGAGGCCACAAGAGGGAGACAAGGGACTGCAAAATGGAAAATAGGCATCCACCAACTTTACAGACAACTTGTTCTCCTTGCTCCTACAACCTCCATCCTTGCACAGTTTGTTATTCTTCCAGGTAACAAAGTAACAAATCCAAATTGCTGCTCTCTTTGTAGGCAAGCAAGGCTTTGTTGCAACTGCAATTCTTACTTCTTCTTGAAATGTAGGGACGACAGTACATTCCATCACATCCATCTAGTGTACACAGGTAGGTCCATTGTGGCGGGTAGGCGGCTGGCTGCTTTAATGGCTGTTTGCTGTTCCCCTACTCCACTATTTGACTGTGGTGCTGCATCAATCAGTGGCTGGCTCAGGTGCAGCTCTTTAACTTACCTAGGAGGGAGGGCGGAGAGAAGACAAGGAAGGTGAATGAGCTGTTCCAATGTGAAATGCCGGAAACACAGAAACACAGAAGACACACACACACACACACAACAAGAGGTGGCAATGTATTAATTAATTGCATTTAATAAATGAGCTCATTATCACACATGACTGTACAAATGCATTGTCCAACAGGTGTTGAAATAATGGGATTAAAAGGGGAGATCCCTTCAGAAAGACAGAAACAATGGCAAAGAGAAAAAACACTTTTGGAATCTGCTTTTAGTCAACACATAAGGAAAGGGTGCACCGGTCCTGGAAATACTGCAATACCAGGTCAATGCGTGGAGTGGACAGAGCAAGCTCTATTTCCATCTCCCTGTTCTAAAAATCCATTTAATATATGGTCCCCAGATAGGGGACGTATCAGATATTAAACTGATAAGAACAGATACTACACTTGATCTTAGCCAAAAGGCCGAGAAGCGATAACCCGAATGGGCCGGCCGTTGACCGAGCCTGCCTAATACTGCTGTTCACCCCTTGCAGCGATTGATTCAGCCTACTCCTAGGCAATTCCATGGGGCCCTGCAGGCTCACACACATTTACAGCTACTAAGCGGGAGGGAGGTGAATAAAGGCCGGAGAGGAAGCTACACAGGATTTGCTTCTTTTGCTTGCACCACAATGCAGTGCTGAAAGAGGAGGAATCTACATAAAAACGCCTTCTTGGCAACGCCCAAATGCCCTCCTGCCGTGCAAATACTGGCGGCGGCAGCAGTAGCAGTAAGTGCATGCCCACTGCCACCCCTTCTCCTTTCACACCTTGTATCAGCTTTAATCCAGTCAGGTGCTGCCTGCTGAGCAGCACTGACCAACACTGCCTGGGCCCAGGCTTTTATCTCTGAGGCCCCATTATGATGTCAGAAAGCTGGCTCTGGAATCCTGAGGGCTCCACTATGACACGTGCAAAGTTCCGTCTGAACTTTATATAAGACGGTGAGGCTCAGTCAGTCACTCAGTGTTGCCTGAGAGGGCAACACTGCAACAGCCGGCCGCCAGGCTGTCTTTTTTTTGCACAGCTAGTTGCCTCCAGGAGGCCACAAGAGGGAGACAAGGGACTGCAAAATGGAAAATAGGCATCCACCAACTTTACAGACAACTTGTTCTCCTTGCTCCTACAACCTCCATCCTTGCACAGTTTGTTATTCTTCCAGGTAACAAAGTAACAAATCCAAATTGCTGCTCTCTTTGTAGGCAAGCAAGGCTTTGTTGCAACTGCAATTCTTACTTCTTCTTGAAATGTAGGGACGACAGTACATTCCATCACATCCATCTAGTGTACACAGGTAGGTCCATTGTGGCGGGTAGGCGGCTGGCTGCTTTAATGGCTGTTTGCTGTTCCCCTACTCCACTATTTGACTGTGGTGCTGCATCAATCAGTGGCTGGCTCAGGTGCAGCTCTTTAACTTACCTAGGAGGGAGGGCGGAGAGAAGACAAGGAAGGTGAATGAGCTGTTCCAATGTGAAATGCCGGAAACACAGAAACACAGAAGACACACACACACACACACAACAAGAGGTGGCAATGTATTAATTAATTGCATTTAATAAATGAGCTCATTATCACACATGACTGTACAAATGCATTGTCCAACAGGTGTTGAAATAATGGGATTAAAAGGGGAGATCCCTTCAGAAAGACAGAAACAATGGCAAAGAGAAAAAACACTTTTGGAATCTGCTTTTAGTCAACACATAAGGAAAGGGTGCACCGGTCCTGGAAATACTGCAATACCAGGTCAATGCGTGGAGTGGACAGAGCAAGCTCTATTTCCATCTCCCTGTTCTAAAAATCCATTTAATATATGGTCCCCAGATAGGGGACGTATCAGATATTAAACTGATAAGAACAGATACTACACTTGATCTTAGCCAAAAGGCCGAGAAGCGATAACCCGAATGGGCCGGCCGTTGACCGAGCCTGCCTAATACTGCTGTTCACCCCTTGCAGCGATTGATTCAGCCTACTCCTAGGCAATTCCATGGGGCCCTGCAGGCTCACACACATTTACAGCTACTAAGCGGGAGGGAGGTGAATAAAGGCCGGAGAGGAAGCTACACAGGATTTGCTTCTTTTGCTTGCACCACAATGCAGTGCTGAAAGAGGAGGAATCTACATAAAAACGCCTTCTTGGCAACGCCCAAATGCCCTCCTGCCGTGCAAATACTGGCGGCGGCAGCAGTAGCAGTAAGTGCATGCCCACTGCCACCCCTTCTCCTTTCACACCTTGTATCAGCTTTAATCCAGTCAGGTGCTGCCTGCTGAGCAGCACTGACCAACACTGCCTGGGCCCAGGCTTTTATCTCTGAGGCCCCATTATGATGTCAGAAAGCTGGCTCTGGAATCCTGAGGGCTCCACTATGACACGTGCAAAGTTCCGTCTGAACTTTATATAAGACGGTGAGGCTCAGTCAGTCACTCAGTGTTGCCTGAGAGGGCAACACTGCAACAGCCGGCCGCCAGGCTGTCTTTTTTTTGCACAGCTAGTTGCCTCCAGGAGGCCACAAGAGGGAGACAAGGGACTGCAAAATGGAAAATAGGCATCCACCAACTTTACAGACAACTTGTTCTCCTTGCTCCTACAACCTCCATCCTTGCACAGTTTGTTATTCTTCCAGGTAACAAAGTAACAAATCCAAATTGCTGCTCTCTTTGTAGGCAAGCAAGGCTTTGTTGCAACTGCAATTCTTACTTCTTCTTGAAATGTAGGGACGACAGTACATTCCATCACATCCATCTAGTGTACACAGGTAGGTCCATTGTGGCGGGTAGGCGGCTGGCTGCTTTAATGGCTGTTTGCTGTTCCCCTACTCCACTATTTGACTGTGGTGCTGCATCAATCAGTGGCTGGCTCAGGTGCAGCTCTTTAACTTACCTAGGAGGGAGGGCGGAGAGAAGACAAGGAAGGTGAATGAGCTGTTCCAATGTGAAATGCCGGAAACACAGAAACACAGAAGACACACACACACACACACAACAAGAGGTGGCAATGTATTAATTAATTGCATTTAATAAATGAGCTCATTATCACACATGACTGTACAAATGCATTGTCCAACAGGTGTTGAAATAATGGGATTAAAAGGGGAGATCCCTTCAGAAAGACAGAAACAATGGCAAAGAGAAAAAACACTTTTGGAATCTGCTTTTAGTCAACACATAAGGAAAGGGTGCACCGGTCCTGGAAATACTGCAATACCAGGTCAATGCGTGGAGTGGACAGAGCAAGCTCTATTTCCATCTCCCTGTTCTAAAAATCCATTTAATATATGGTCCCCAGATAGGGGACGTATCAGATATTAAACTGATAAGAACAGATACTACACTTGATCTTAGCCAAAAGGCCGAGAAGCGATAACCCGAATGGGCCGGCCGTTGACCGAGCCTGCCTAATACTGCTGTTCACCCCTTGCAGCGATTGATTCAGCCTACTCCTAGGCAATTCCATGGGGCCCTGCAGGCTCACACACATTTACAGCTACTAAGCGGGAGGGAGGTGAATAAAGGCCGGAGAGGAAGCTACACAGGATTTGCTTCTTTTGCTTGCACCACAATGCAGTGCTGAAAGAGGAGGAATCTACATAAAAACGCCTTCTTGGCAACGCCCAAATGCCCTCCTGCCGTGCAAATACTGGCGGCGGCAGCAGTAGCAGTAAGTGCATGCCCACTGCCACCCCTTCTCCTTTCACACCTTGTATCAGCTTTAATCCAGTCAGGTGCTGCCTGCTGAGCAGCACTGACCAACACTGCCTGGGCCCAGGCTTTTATCTCTGAGGCCCCATTATGATGTCAGAAAGCTGGCTCTGGAATCCTGAGGGCTCCACTATGACACGTGCAAAGTTCCGTCTGAACTTTATATAAGACGGTGAGGCTCAGTCAGTCACTCAGTGTTGCCTGAGAGGGCAACACTGCAACAGCCGGCCGCCAGGCTGTCTTTTTTTTGCACAGCTAGTTGCCTCCAGGAGGCCACAAGAGGGAGACAAGGGACTGCAAAATGGAAAATAGGCATCCACCAACTTTACAGACAACTTGTTCTCCTTGCTCCTACAACCTCCATCCTTGCACAGTTTGTTATTCTTCCAGGTAACAAAGTAACAAATCCAAATTGCTGCTCTCTTTGTAGGCAAGCAAGGCTTTGTTGCAACTGCAATTCTTACTTCTTCTTGAAATGTAGGGACGACAGTACATTCCATCACATCCATCTAGTGTACACAGGTAGGTCCATTGTGGCGGGTAGGCGGCTGGCTGCTTTAATGGCTGTTTGCTGTTCCCCTACTCCACTATTTGACTGTGGTGCTGCATCAATCAGTGGCTGGCTCAGGTGCAGCTCTTTAACTTACCTAGGAGGGAGGGCGGAGAGAAGACAAGGAAGGTGAATGAGCTGTTCCAATGTGAAATGCCGGAAACACAGAAACACAGAAGACACACACACACACACACAACAAGAGGTGGCAATGTATTAATTAATTGCATTTAATAAATGAGCTCATTATCACACATGACTGTACAAATGCATTGTCCAACAGGTGTTGAAATAATGGGATTAAAAGGGGAGATCCCTTCAGAAAGACAGAAACAATGGCAAAGAGAAAAAACACTTTTGGAATCTGCTTTTAGTCAACACATAAGGAAAGGGTGCACCGGTCCTGGAAATACTGCAATACCAGGTCAATGCGTGGAGTGGACAGAGCAAGCTCTATTTCCATCTCCCTGTTCTAAAAATCCATTTAATATATGGTCCCCAGATAGGGGACGTATCAGATATTAAACTGATAAGAACAGATTTTTGATTGAAAAATGCTTTATTGACAATCAATCGTCATCATACAAACATTACTGCGACGCAGCGCAAGCCATGAAGCAGCAAATAATAAATAATAACAGTCGTCAAACATAACATGACAGTATAATACACAGTACAGGCTAGCCTATGCTATACATTACACCACATGCTACACTAACATTCTTGCATTCACTAAAGCCAAACAACAAAGCATTACAGACAAGTGATGGGATAGGGGAGTGGGTAGGAGGGGGTAGGGAAGGGGGAAATCACAGGCCCGAAGCTTTATTGAAAGACAACACACAAGAAGGGAGAGTGGGGGGAAGGGGAGTATCAGTCCTCTTCCTCATCGACGTCCGGGCTGTCCCAGGTGGAATAGTCTCTGAGCAGGCTGTGGATCAGCCTGCGGCAGTCCTGGACGGACACACTCTCTCTCCGCAAAATCAGACGGTTTCTGGCAAACCATATAGCGTCCTTAAAGCAGTTCATAAGGCGCCAGGCTTCCTGGATTGCTCCATCCGTGGTATTCCCAGGAAATAGTCCATAAAGTACCGAGCGGTACGACAGTCTGTTCCTGGGTACTGAGTCCTTGAGTTCATGTTCCAAGGCTTTCAACAGACCCTGTGCAAAGGGGCACTGCCAGAAAATGTGCAAAGATGTTTCCTCCGTGAAGGGGCACCTGGGGCAGTACCGGGTCTTGCACAGGTTGCGGGCATGCATGAATGACCTAAGAGGCAGTCCTCCCTGGATGGCCATCCATGAAATGTCCTTGTGCCCGTTGGTCAACCTGCCAGATGACACGTTAGTCCAAACAGTCTCCAACGTGTCGGCATGAAGCCCTGGAACAAACTCCAGTGAGTCCTTTGCTCTGATGTGCTTGTGGATCGTCTTAGGTTTCCACAAGTCGGGCTTAAGACCCTCCAGTTGATGCTCCCTCACAAACCGGACAACATCTCCGTAGAACCAGGGAGCGTGCCAGTTGTAAGGGAAGGAGCTGTCCCACTTGTCCCAGCCAAAACCTCGCCAGAGGGGAAGGAGGAAGTAGCGGGACATGGCCTTGCCCGCAGAGCCGTTTGCTGTCCTCAGAGTCCTACGAACACAGTCACATGCAAAAGCGATCCGCAGCAGAGTGGGAATGTCGGGTATACCCTTCCCACCTTTGCGGGGCTCCTTGTACATAACAGTCCGCTTTACTCTGTCCATTTTCGAGCCCCAGATGAAGCGAAACACAGTCCTGGTAATGGCCCTCGAGACCGTTGCAAGAGGGGGCCATGCCTGTGCAGTGTATTGTAGCACAGGCAAGACTTCGTTACGCAGGACCATTGCTTTGCCCTCAATAGTGAGTTGTCTGAGGCTCCACAGTCCGATCCTTTGGTTGACTTTGGCCAAGCGTTCTTCCCACGACTTTAGGGCTGCACCTTCCTTACCGAACCAGACTCCCAGAATTTTGATGAAGTCCGGCTTGATAGTAAAAGGGAAGGAGGCAGGAGAAGGCAGGTACCACTTTCCGAAGAGCATGGCTTCCGACTTCCCGCAGTTGACTTTTGCCCCTGAAGCGCGTCCGAACTCCTCGCAGGTCTGGACGAGTGCAGTCACCGAACTCTGGTCAGTGCAGAAGACGGTCACGTCGTCCATGTACAGCGAGCATTTGACCTCGAAGTGTCCTGGACCTGGTGCGGTGATCCCTCTGATCTCTCCATTCTGCCGGATAGCCTCTGCGAAGAGCTCTATAACACAAACAAAAAGGAGAGGTGAAAGAGGACAGCCTTGTCTAACCCCAGACGATACAGGAAAGGGGTCAGTCTTCCAGCCGTTCACCAGCACCGAGCTGTAAATGTCGCAATACATCAGGTTAACATACAAACAGAACAACCTGCCAAGCCGCAGCCTACGCAGAGCCTTACCCATGAATTCGTGAGAGACCCGGTCAAAAGCCTTCTCCTGATCCAGACTGACCAGGGCCGCGTGTGTACGGCGGCTTTGCATGTAATGCACCGTGTCCCTCACCAGGGCAAGACTGTCGGCCACCCTACGGCCAGGAATGCCGCAGGTTTGGTCCGATCCGATGATCCGTCCGATGACAACCTTCAGTCTGTTGGTCAATACTTTGGCGAGGATCTTGTAGTCCACGTTCAGGAGAGAGATGGGACGCCAGTTTTTCAGGTCACATCTCTCCCCCTTCCGTTTATACAAGATCGTGATCATGCCTTCTCTCAAGGACGGTGGCATTCTACCCTCCACCACCATCTCCTCATAGAGCTCCAGCAGGTCCGGACAGATCAAGTCCCCCAGCGCTACATAGAGCTCTGCTGGGAGACCATCACTGCCCGGGGTCCTGCCGGGTCTGAAGGATTTAGCGGCAGAGAGCAGTTCCTCCACCGTCAGGGGTACGTCCATAGCCTCCGTACCTGCAGGATCAAGATGATTAGTGATACCTGACAGGAATTTATCGGCGGCTTCGGGGTCAGTGGTTTTCCGGGAGTAGAGGCTTCGGTAGTAGTCTGTGACGACTCCCATCACCTCCTTCTTCCCAGAATGCATGTTTCCGGTCTCATCTCGGAGTTCCTTCAGGGGCGTGTGGCCGGCATGGAGTTTCCTGAAAAAGAACGAGTTACATTTCTCACCCTTCTCCAGGTTCTCCACCTTGGAACGAAAGACAATTCGCTTGGATTCCTCCTCAAAGTGCCCTTTCAGGCCCTTTTTGGCTTCCTCCAGCTCCTTCCTGACGTCCCAGCCACATTGAAGGAGGTCTTGCAGGGATCGCAGCTGACGCTGCATCTCTCTGAAGTCTCTCTTCCTCTCACACGCCTGTTGGCGACTTTTTGCCTGAAAGAAACAACGAAATTCAACTTTAACATATTCCCACCAGTCACAGGTTTTGTCAAAGAAAACTTTATCATTCCTCCAAACAATATAGGCGTCTCTAAGTTCCGCCAGTACCTCCTCTCTTTCCAGCAGGGCACAATTCAGCTTCCAGGAGCCAGGGCCGGGAGGAAAACCGTGGCCGATGGCACCCTGGAAGAGAATGGCCCTGTGGTCAGAGAAGAAGCAGGGGACCATGGAGTGCCCATGCTGCTTGACTGCCCGGGAGGTGAACACAAAGTCAATCCGAGAACGAAGTGAGCCATCGGGTCGGCTCCATGAATAGTTCACAGAGCCGATCCCCATGGAGCCCACAACGTCCTGCAAGGATGCTTCGGTTACCATCTCGATAAGCAGTTTGGAACTGACATCCAGCTTGATTGAAGTGCCGGAACTTCGTCCATCCTCTTCGATGGGGCAGTTGAAGTCCCCGGCCATCACCACTGCCCTAGTGGTGGCGAGCTGGGTCCGCAGGGTCTGGAATAGTTCCAGGCGCTCAGCCTTCATAGGGGGGGCGTACACGTTGATGAGCCTAATCGGCTCTCCTGCCCAGGAACCGTCTACGACCAACAAGCGGCCGCAGGCGAGCTCCTGGACAGAGTCAACAGTAAATACGCTTCCCCTAATCAGGATGGCAACCCCTGCAGACTTACAGTCGCCCCCACCAGACCAGTAGGACGGGCCATGGGTCCACTGCCTGGCCAGATGATGGTATGACCTGGAAGAGGGGAGAGTACATTCCTGCAGCATAAATACATCACTCGACTGCTTGGAAAGAAAAGTTAGCACCATCTGACATCTAGTCCTATCTCTAACACTCCTCACATTGAGGCTAAAGATGTTAAGTTTAGCAGCCATGGGGGAGAATAAAGAAGGTTAGTGCAAACGATACACCTTAGTTACCAGTCCGGTCGGGCGGATCCTCCTCTCCTGGCGGGTCCGAAAGATCCAGCAGGCCCTCTGACAAAAATTGTTCCAGGATTGTAGCCACCTGGATGTCTGTTGTGAAGTCGATGACCTCAGGTTCAGACACGAGTTCCTCCACCATCTGCTCCATTTCCTCCTGCTGCGCAAGGGAATCTTCGCAGATTTCCACGACTTGTCGCTTTGAGGACTCAGCAGCTGGGCTGTCCCTCACCTTTCTCTTCCTCTGGATGGCACCTGAGGAGACAAGAGGGGGAAAATCCTCCAGGGAGAGGACTCCAGCAGCTGGAGGGGAAGATGTTAGTGCTGCTGGAGCTGGGGAGAAGGGAGGCTGGGTTGGGAGAGGTGCAGGTGACAGGACCACTGAGATGGGTGGGTAGGAGAAGGTGAGAGCCTCAGTGGGGGTGACAGGGGTTGGGGACGGGGGGGTGGGGAGGGCCGGGCGAGGGAGGGTGGGAAGGGTAGGGCGAGGGAGGGCCGGGAGACGGGGGGGAGGGACTGTCGTCTTCTTACCATCCTTCTTATTCCCGGTCTTCTGCGCCGCTGGAGCTCTGGCTGGGGCGGGGTTCCCTCTGGCCGGAGCTTTCGCCGCTACAGTTGCCCAGGATCGATCCCTCTTCGGGCAGTCCTTGTAGGAGTGGGCTGCTTGTCCGCAGAGGTTGCACATTGTCCGTTTCGGGCAGTCTTTGGTCTCGTGTCCTGTTACCCGGCAGTTCTTGCAGGCGTCCTCCTTGCAGTCCTTCACCGAATGACCCTTCTTGCTGCATCTCCTGCAGATCTGCGGCATGTCCGGGTAGTAGATGAGGCCGTAGGAGTTGCCCAGCGAGAATGACTGGGGCAGGTGTTGGAGGCCGTCTTCCGCGCTGGAATCCTTGTTCAGTCGGACGATTACCGACCACTTGCCAGTCCAGAAGCCGAGTCCGTTCAGGATGTGGGTGGGTTCCCTCACCACTGTGCAGAACCGCTTCAGGAGCGTGGTGATGTCTTTGCCGGGGGTGTGTGGGTTCCGCATTGAGACCGTCACCCGCCTTTCCTCTCTTTGGACAGGGCAGTTGCCCACAAAGCGAGAGAAAGGGGATTCAGGCCTCGCCGCTTTCACCATCTCCCAGTACCTTCTGCAGATGTTGATCGAAGCGAAGGTCACGAAGAACATCCCGGTCATGAAGGCCTGGATGCTGATGGTCTCCGGCTTAGCGAAGCCCTGGTCCAGGAGCATCTTCTGGCAGAACACTTCTTCCGTCATGTCCGGCACTCTCCCGTCCACCTCCTTCAGCTTCAGGGCCACCGTCTGCTTCATCCAGGGCTCCAGGGTTGGAGCAGCCTGGTTCGGCTTCCTGGTGGCCTGTTGGCTTGAGGAGGCTTCAGGAGGAGATGTCCTGGCCTGGGCCGGCTCACCTGGTCCATCAGCCTTCTTCTTCTGGGTGGCAGGGTTGCTGGTTGAGGCCATGGCTTCTTCCAGCTGTTCCTGTCGCTTGGGGAGGATCTTCGATAGCTCTTTCCCGAAGGGGGCGGAGCTATGCAAATCTTCTCCTTGCTGGCCGAGGTTCTTCCACGAAATTTCTTCCGCAGCGGTTCCTCGTCGAGCTTCTTCTGCGGCCGAGCTTCTTCAAAGATCCCCTTCAGCAGCGGCTCTTCTCCGAAGGTCTCTGTCGCAGTTCTCCTTCTTCTTCCCGGCAGCGATCTCCCGGAGCTTCTTCCCCGATGGCGGCTTCTCCCTTCTGGATCGTCGTCTTCGCTGGTTCTTCTCCGCAGTTCGTCGCCGGCTTCGTCTGGAACGCTCTTGGATCGCTAAGCTAGTGTTTATAGCCCCCAGTGGTTCTCCGAGCTATCTATCCTTACAAGGACTGATAAGAACAGATACTACACTTGATCTTAGCCAAAAGGCCGAGAAGCGATAACCCGAATGGGCCGGCCGTTGACCGAGCCTGCCTAATACTGCTGTTCACCCCTTGCAGCGATTGATTCAGCCTACTCCTAGGCAATTCCATGGGGCCCTGCAGGCTCACACACATTTACAGCTACTAAGCGGGAGGGAGGTGAATAAAGGCCGGAGAGGAAGCTACACAGGATTTGCTTCTTTTGCTTGCACCACAATGCAGTGCTGAAAGAGGAGGAATCTACATAAAAACGCCTTCTTGGCAACGCCCAAATGCCCTCCTGCCGTGCAAATACTGGCGGCGGCAGCAGTAGCAGTAAGTGCATGCCCACTGCCACCCCTTCTCCTTTCACACCTTGTATCAGCTTTAATCCAGTCAGGTGCTGCCTGCTGAGCAGCACTGACCAACACTGCCTGGGCCCAGGCTTTTATCTCTGAGGCCCCATTATGATGTCAGAAAGCTGGCTCTGGAATCCTGAGGGCTCCACTATGACACGTGCAAAGTTCCGTCTGAACTTTATATAAGACGGTGAGGCTCAGTCAGTCACTCAGTGTTGCCTGAGAGGGCAACACTGCAACAGCCGGCCGCCAGGCTGTCTTTTTTTTGCACAGCTAGTTGCCTCCAGGAGGCCACAAGAGGGAGACAAGGGACTGCAAAATGGAAAATAGGCATCCACCAACTTTACAGACAACTTGTTCTCCTTGCTCCTACAACCTCCATCCTTGCACAGTTTGTTATTCTTCCAGGTAACAAAGTAACAAATCCAAATTGCTGCTCTCTTTGTAGGCAAGCAAGGCTTTGTTGCAACTGCAATTCTTACTTCTTCTTGAAATGTAGGGACGACAGTACATTCCATCACATCCATCTAGTGTACACAGGTAGGTCCATTGTGGCGGGTAGGCGGCTGGCTGCTTTAATGGCTGTTTGCTGTTCCCCTACTCCACTATTTGACTGTGGTGCTGCATCAATCAGTGGCTGGCTCAGGTGCAGCTCTTTAACTTACCTAGGAGGGAGGGCGGAGAGAAGACAAGGAAGGTGAATGAGCTGTTCCAATGTGAAATGCCGGAAACACAGAAACACAGAAGACACACACACACACACACAACAAGAGGTGGCAATGTATTAATTAATTGCATTTAATAAATGAGCTCATTATCACACATGACTGTACAAATGCATTGTCCAACAGGTGTTGAAATAATGGGATTAAAAGGGGAGATCCCTTCAGAAAGACAGAAACAATGGCAAAGAGAAAAAACACTTTTGGAATCTGCTTTTAGTCAACACATAAGGAAAGGGTGCACCGGTCCTGGAAATACTGCAATACCAGGTCAATGCGTGGAGTGGACAGAGCAAGCTCTATTTCCATCTCCCTGTTCTAAAAATCCATTTAATATATGGTCCCCAGATAGGGGACGTATCAGATATTAAACTGATAAGAACAGATACTACACTTGATCTTAGCCAAAAGGCCGAGAAGCGATAACCCGAATGGGCCGGCCGTTGACCGAGCCTGCCTAATACTGCTGTTCACCCCTTGCAGCGATTGATTCAGCCTACTCCTAGGCAATTCCATGGGGCCCTGCAGGCTCACACACATTTACAGCTACTAAGCGGGAGGGAGGTGAATAAAGGCCGGAGAGGAAGCTACACAGGATTTGCTTCTTTTGCTTGCACCACAATGCAGTGCTGAAAGAGGAGGAATCTACATAAAAACGCCTTCTTGGCAACGCCCAAATGCCCTCCTGCCGTGCAAATACTGGCGGCGGCAGCAGTAGCAGTAAGTGCATGCCCACTGCCACCCCTTCTCCTTTCACACCTTGTATCAGCTTTAATCCAGTCAGGTGCTGCCTGCTGAGCAGCACTGACCAACACTGCCTGGGCCCAGGCTTTTATCTCTGAGGCCCCATTATGATGTCAGAAAGCTGGCTCTGGAATCCTGAGGGCTCCACTATGACACGTGCAAAGTTCCGTCTGAACTTTATATAAGACGGTGAGGCTCAGTCAGTCACTCAGTGTTGCCTGAGAGGGCAACACTGCAACAGCCGGCCGCCAGGCTGTCTTTTTTTTGCACAGCTAGTTGCCTCCAGGAGGCCACAAGAGGGAGACAAGGGACTGCAAAATGGAAAATAGGCATCCACCAACTTTACAGACAACTTGTTCTCCTTGCTCCTACAACCTCCATCCTTGCACAGTTTGTTATTCTTCCAGGTAACAAAGTAACAAATCCAAATTGCTGCTCTCTTTGTAGGCAAGCAAGGCTTTGTTGCAACTGCAATTCTTACTTCTTCTTGAAATGTAGGGACGACAGTACATTCCATCACATCCATCTAGTGTACACAGGTAGGTCCATTGTGGCGGGTAGGCGGCTGGCTGCTTTAATGGCTGTTTGCTGTTCCCCTACTCCACTATTTGACTGTGGTGCTGCATCAATCAGTGGCTGGCTCAGGTGCAGCTCTTTAACTTACCTAGGAGGGAGGGCGGAGAGAAGACAAGGAAGGTGAATGAGCTGTTCCAATGTGAAATGCCGGAAACACAGAAACACAGAAGACACACACACACACACACAACAAGAGGTGGCAATGTATTAATTAATTGCATTTAATAAATGAGCTCATTATCACACATGACTGTACAAATGCATTGTCCAACAGGTGTTGAAATAATGGGATTAAAAGGGGAGATCCCTTCAGAAAGACAGAAACAATGGCAAAGAGAAAAAACACTTTTGGAATCTGCTTTTAGTCAACACATAAGGAAAGGGTGCACCGGTCCTGGAAATACTGCAATACCAGGTCAATGCGTGGAGTGGACAGAGCAAGCTCTATTTCCATCTCCCTGTTCTAAAAATCCATTTAATATATGGTCCCCAGATAGGGGACGTATCAGATATTAAACTGATAAGAACAGATACTACACTTGATCTTAGCCAAAAGGCCGAGAAGCGATAACCCGAATGGGCCGGCCGTTGACCGAGCCTGCCTAATACTGCTGTTCACCCCTTGCAGCGATTGATTCAGCCTACTCCTAGGCAATTCCATGGGGCCCTGCAGGCTCACACACATTTACAGCTACTAAGCGGGAGGGAGGTGAATAAAGGCCGGAGAGGAAGCTACACAGGATTTGCTTCTTTTGCTTGCACCACAATGCAGTGCTGAAAGAGGAGGAATCTACATAAAAACGCCTTCTTGGCAACGCCCAAATGCCCTCCTGCCGTGCAAATACTGGCGGCGGCAGCAGTAGCAGTAAGTGCATGCCCACTGCCACCCCTTCTCCTTTCACACCTTGTATCAGCTTTAATCCAGTCAGGTGCTGCCTGCTGAGCAGCACTGACCAACACTGCCTGGGCCCAGGCTTTTATCTCTGAGGCCCCATTATGATGTCAGAAAGCTGGCTCTGGAATCCTGAGGGCTCCACTATGACACGTGCAAAGTTCCGTCTGAACTTTATATAAGACGGTGAGGCTCAGTCAGTCACTCAGTGTTGCCTGAGAGGGCAACACTGCAACAGCCGGCCGCCAGGCTGTCTTTTTTTTGCACAGCTAGTTGCCTCCAGGAGGCCACAAGAGGGAGACAAGGGACTGCAAAATGGAAAATAGGCATCCACCAACTTTACAGACAACTTGTTCTCCTTGCTCCTACAACCTCCATCCTTGCACAGTTTGTTATTCTTCCAGGTAACAAAGTAACAAATCCAAATTGCTGCTCTCTTTGTAGGCAAGCAAGGCTTTGTTGCAACTGCAATTCTTACTTCTTCTTGAAATGTAGGGACGACAGTACATTCCATCACATCCATCTAGTGTACACAGGTAGGTCCATTGTGGCGGGTAGGCGGCTGGCTGCTTTAATGGCTGTTTGCTGTTCCCCTACTCCACTATTTGACTGTGGTGCTGCATCAATCAGTGGCTGGCTCAGGTGCAGCTCTTTAACTTACCTAGGAGGGAGGGCGGAGAGAAGACAAGGAAGGTGAATGAGCTGTTCCAATGTGAAATGCCGGAAACACAGAAACACAGAAGACACACACACACACACACAACAAGAGGTGGCAATGTATTAATTAATTGCATTTAATAAATGAGCTCATTATCACACATGACTGTACAAATGCATTGTCCAACAGGTGTTGAAATAATGGGATTAAAAGGGGAGATCCCTTCAGAAAGACAGAAACAATGGCAAAGAGAAAAAACACTTTTGGAATCTGCTTTTAGTCAACACATAAGGAAAGGGTGCACCGGTCCTGGAAATACTGCAATACCAGGTCAATGCGTGGAGTGGACAGAGCAAGCTCTATTTCCATCTCCCTGTTCTAAAAATCCATTTAATATATGGTCCCCAGATAGGGGACGTATCAGATATTAAACTGATAAGAACAGATTTTTTTTTTTTTTTTTTTTTTTATTGAAAGCCCGAGTCGTGCTTTCTATCACCCAAGTGCATAAAAAGTGCAGAGGTGCCACACAAAAAGTGCACAAGGATGCGGTCTATCGCAGCCCTTCTCTTAAAAGAGAGAGGCCCCGCATAACCATTCCCTGACCCTCCAAACCATAGGCCTAGAGGATCAAGGATCGATGGTCCCCCCTCGCCGAAGCTTAGGGAGACCCAAACACACTCCTAGGCTTCTACCCCAGTGTCCACCTAGGAGCCTGCATCCTAGTTGCACCTCCCCTCCGAAGAAGGGAGGCCGGGTTGCAGGGGAAAAAGGAACCAGAAGGCCACACATTTTCCCCCTAGACCTCAGGAGGGTCCCAAAAGGGCACCGCATCCCAAAATCCTTGTGACAAACGTGACAAACACACAGTGAAAAACAAAATTAAATAAGTGGATGTGCGCTGTGATACAGCCTGGACATCCGCCAGGTATAAAAAATTCCTCATCTCCCAGCCAGAAGGCCGGGAGAATAAAGGTGTGTGCTCATATAGCGTGAAAGAGAGTGCGTGCAAGTGTGCCTTCACTCAGTGGGATCCCACCCCCAGTGAGTTAGGGCACCCCAGGGTCACCAGCCCTGGGGCACATAGCAACTCGGGCTCCCAAACTACCCGGCCTAATGACCTCGATCCGGCGGTCGCCTGGTCACCTACAAATGGTACCTTTAAACCAAATGCGTACACCAGAGCGATGACCGTTGTGGTTCCCTGCCCTCACCTCGGCGTTCTGTCATCCCCCTACGATGGCCCACGTACCACCGGCAGGGATGATTACTAACCTCAGCTTGAGCAGGTACTACACTTGATCTTAGCCAAAAGGCCGAGAAGCGATAACCCGAATGGGCCGGCCGTTGACCGAGCCTGCCTAATACTGCTGTTCACCCCTTGCAGCGATTGATTCAGCCTACTCCTAGGCAATTCCATGGGGCCCTGCAGGCTCACACACATTTACAGCTACTAAGCGGGAGGGAGGTGAATAAAGGCCGGAGAGGAAGCTACACAGGATTTGCTTCTTTTGCTTGCACCACAATGCAGTGCTGAAAGAGGAGGAATCTACATAAAAACGCCTTCTTGGCAACGCCCAAATGCCCTCCTGCCGTGCAAATACTGGCGGCGGCAGCAGTAGCAGTAAGTGCATGCCCACTGCCACCCCTTCTCCTTTCACACCTTGTATCAGCTTTAATCCAGTCAGGTGCTGCCTGCTGAGCAGCACTGACCAACACTGCCTGGGCCCAGGCTTTTATCTCTGAGGCCCCATTATGATGTCAGAAAGCTGGCTCTGGAATCCTGAGGGCTCCACTATGACACGTGCAAAGTTCCGTCTGAACTTTATATAAGACGGTGAGGCTCAGTCAGTCACTCAGTGTTGCCTGAGAGGGCAACACTGCAACAGCCGGCCGCCAGGCTGTCTTTTTTTTGCACAGCTAGTTGCCTCCAGGAGGCCACAAGAGGGAGACAAGGGACTGCAAAATGGAAAATAGGCATCCACCAACTTTACAGACAACTTGTTCTCCTTGCTCCTACAACCTCCATCCTTGCACAGTTTGTTATTCTTCCAGGTAACAAAGTAACAAATCCAAATTGCTGCTCTCTTTGTAGGCAAGCAAGGCTTTGTTGCAACTGCAATTCTTACTTCTTCTTGAAATGTAGGGACGACAGTACATTCCATCACATCCATCTAGTGTACACAGGTAGGTCCATTGTGGCGGGTAGGCGGCTGGCTGCTTTAATGGCTGTTTGCTGTTCCCCTACTCCACTATTTGACTGTGGTGCTGCATCAATCAGTGGCTGGCTCAGGTGCAGCTCTTTAACTTACCTAGGAGGGAGGGCGGAGAGAAGACAAGGAAGGTGAATGAGCTGTTCCAATGTGAAATGCCGGAAACACAGAAACACAGAAGACACACACACACACACACAACAAGAGGTGGCAATGTATTAATTAATTGCATTTAATAAATGAGCTCATTATCACACATGACTGTACAAATGCATTGTCCAACAGGTGTTGAAATAATGGGATTAAAAGGGGAGATCCCTTCAGAAAGACAGAAACAATGGCAAAGAGAAAAAACACTTTTGGAATCTGCTTTTAGTCAACACATAAGGAAAGGGTGCACCGGTCCTGGAAATACTGCAATACCAGGTCAATGCGTGGAGTGGACAGAGCAAGCTCTATTTCCATCTCCCTGTTCTAAAAATCCATTTAATATATGGTCCCCAGATAGGGGACGTATCAGATATTAAACTGATAAGAACAGATACTACACTTGATCTTAGCCAAAAGGCCGAGAAGCGATAACCCGAATGGGCCGGCCGTTGACCGAGCCTGCCTAATACTGCTGTTCACCCCTTGCAGCGATTGATTCAGCCTACTCCTAGGCAATTCCATGGGGCCCTGCAGGCTCACACACATTTACAGCTACTAAGCGGGAGGGAGGTGAATAAAGGCCGGAGAGGAAGCTACACAGGATTTGCTTCTTTTGCTTGCACCACAATGCAGTGCTGAAAGAGGAGGAATCTACATAAAAACGCCTTCTTGGCAACGCCCAAATGCCCTCCTGCCGTGCAAATACTGGCGGCGGCAGCAGTAGCAGTAAGTGCATGCCCACTGCCACCCCTTCTCCTTTCACACCTTGTATCAGCTTTAATCCAGTCAGGTGCTGCCTGCTGAGCAGCACTGACCAACACTGCCTGGGCCCAGGCTTTTATCTCTGAGGCCCCATTATGATGTCAGAAAGCTGGCTCTGGAATCCTGAGGGCTCCACTATGACACGTGCAAAGTTCCGTCTGAACTTTATATAAGACGGTGAGGCTCAGTCAGTCACTCAGTGTTGCCTGAGAGGGCAACACTGCAACAGCCGGCCGCCAGGCTGTCTTTTTTTTGCACAGCTAGTTGCCTCCAGGAGGCCACAAGAGGGAGACAAGGGACTGCAAAATGGAAAATAGGCATCCACCAACTTTACAGACAACTTGTTCTCCTTGCTCCTACAACCTCCATCCTTGCACAGTTTGTTATTCTTCCAGGTAACAAAGTAACAAATCCAAATTGCTGCTCTCTTTGTAGGCAAGCAAGGCTTTGTTGCAACTGCAATTCTTACTTCTTCTTGAAATGTAGGGACGACAGTACATTCCATCACATCCATCTAGTGTACACAGGTAGGTCCATTGTGGCGGGTAGGCGGCTGGCTGCTTTAATGGCTGTTTGCTGTTCCCCTACTCCACTATTTGACTGTGGTGCTGCATCAATCAGTGGCTGGCTCAGGTGCAGCTCTTTAACTTACCTAGGAGGGAGGGCGGAGAGAAGACAAGGAAGGTGAATGAGCTGTTCCAATGTGAAATGCCGGAAACACAGAAACACAGAAGACACACACACACACACACAACAAGAGGTGGCAATGTATTAATTAATTGCATTTAATAAATGAGCTCATTATCACACATGACTGTACAAATGCATTGTCCAACAGGTGTTGAAATAATGGGATTAAAAGGGGAGATCCCTTCAGAAAGACAGAAACAATGGCAAAGAGAAAAAACACTTTTGGAATCTGCTTTTAGTCAACACATAAGGAAAGGGTGCACCGGTCCTGGAAATACTGCAATACCAGGTCAATGCGTGGAGTGGACAGAGCAAGCTCTATTTCCATCTCCCTGTTCTAAAAATCCATTTAATATATGGTCCCCAGATAGGGGACGTATCAGATATTAAACTGATAAGAACAGATACTACACTTGATCTTAGCCAAAAGGCCGAGAAGCGATAACCCGAATGGGCCGGCCGTTGACCGAGCCTGCCTAATACTGCTGTTCACCCCTTGCAGCGATTGATTCAGCCTACTCCTAGGCAATTCCATGGGGCCCTGCAGGCTCACACACATTTACAGCTACTAAGCGGGAGGGAGGTGAATAAAGGCCGGAGAGGAAGCTACACAGGATTTGCTTCTTTTGCTTGCACCACAATGCAGTGCTGAAAGAGGAGGAATCTACATAAAAACGCCTTCTTGGCAACGCCCAAATGCCCTCCTGCCGTGCAAATACTGGCGGCGGCAGCAGTAGCAGTAAGTGCATGCCCACTGCCACCCCTTCTCCTTTCACACCTTGTATCAGCTTTAATCCAGTCAGGTGCTGCCTGCTGAGCAGCACTGACCAACACTGCCTGGGCCCAGGCTTTTATCTCTGAGGCCCCATTATGATGTCAGAAAGCTGGCTCTGGAATCCTGAGGGCTCCACTATGACACGTGCAAAGTTCCGTCTGAACTTTATATAAGACGGTGAGGCTCAGTCAGTCACTCAGTGTTGCCTGAGAGGGCAACACTGCAACAGCCGGCCGCCAGGCTGTCTTTTTTTTGCACAGCTAGTTGCCTCCAGGAGGCCACAAGAGGGAGACAAGGGACTGCAAAATGGAAAATAGGCATCCACCAACTTTACAGACAACTTGTTCTCCTTGCTCCTACAACCTCCATCCTTGCACAGTTTGTTATTCTTCCAGGTAACAAAGTAACAAATCCAAATTGCTGCTCTCTTTGTAGGCAAGCAAGGCTTTGTTGCAACTGCAATTCTTACTTCTTCTTGAAATGTAGGGACGACAGTACATTCCATCACATCCATCTAGTGTACACAGGTAGGTCCATTGTGGCGGGTAGGCGGCTGGCTGCTTTAATGGCTGTTTGCTGTTCCCCTACTCCACTATTTGACTGTGGTGCTGCATCAATCAGTGGCTGGCTCAGGTGCAGCTCTTTAACTTACCTAGGAGGGAGGGCGGAGAGAAGACAAGGAAGGTGAATGAGCTGTTCCAATGTGAAATGCCGGAAACACAGAAACACAGAAGACACACACACACACACACAACAAGAGGTGGCAATGTATTAATTAATTGCATTTAATAAATGAGCTCATTATCACACATGACTGTACAAATGCATTGTCCAACAGGTGTTGAAATAATGGGATTAAAAGGGGAGATCCCTTCAGAAAGACAGAAACAATGGCAAAGAGAAAAAACACTTTTGGAATCTGCTTTTAGTCAACACATAAGGAAAGGGTGCACCGGTCCTGGAAATACTGCAATACCAGGTCAATGCGTGGAGTGGACAGAGCAAGCTCTATTTCCATCTCCCTGTTCTAAAAATCCATTTAATATATGGTCCCCAGATAGGGGACGTATCAGATATTAAACTGATAAGAACAGATTTTTTGATTGAAAAATGCTTTATTGACAATCAATCGTCATCATACAAACATTACTGCGACGCAGCGCAAGCCATGAAGCAGCAAATAATAAATAATAACAGTCGTCAAACATAACATGACAGTATAATACACAGTACAGGCTAGCCTATGCTATACATTACACCACATGCTACACTAACATTCTTGCATTCACTAAAGCCAAACAACAAAGCATTACAGACAAGTGATGGGATAGGGGAGTGGGTAGGAGGGGGTAGGGAAGGGGGAAATCACAGGCCCGAAGCTTTATTGAAAGACAACACACAAGAAGGGAGAGTGGGGGGAAGGGGAGTATCAGTCCTCTTCCTCATCGACGTCCGGGCTGTCCCAGGTGGAATAGTCTCTGAGCAGGCTGTGGATCAGCCTGCGGCAGTCCTGGACGGACACACTCTCTCTCCGCAAAATCAGACGGTTTCTGGCAAACCATATAGCGTCCTTAAAGCAGTTCATAAGGCGCCAGGCTTCCTGGATTGCTCCATCCGTGGTATTCCCAGGAAATAGTCCATAAAGTACCGAGCGGTACGACAGTCTGTTCCTGGGTACTGAGTCCTTGAGTTCATGTTCCAAGGCTTTCAACAGACCCTGTGCAAAGGGGCACTGCCAGAAAATGTGCAAAGATGTTTCCTCCGTGAAGGGGCACCTGGGGCAGTACCGGGTCTTGCACAGGTTGCGGGCATGCATGAATGACCTAAGAGGCAGTCCTCCCTGGATGGCCATCCATGAAATGTCCTTGTGCCCGTTGGTCAACCTGCCAGATGACACGTTAGTCCAAACAGTCTCCAACGTGTCGGCATGAAGCCCTGGAACAAACTCCCGTGAGTCCTTTGCTCTGATGTGCTTGTGGATCGTCTTAGGTTTCCACAAGTCGGGCTTAAGACCCTCCAGTTGATGCTCCCTCACAAACCGGACAACATCTCCGTAGAACCAGGGAGCGTGCCAGTTGTAAGGGAAGGAGCTGTCCCACTTGTCCCAGCCAAAACCTCGCCAGAGGGGAAGGAGGAAGTAGCGGGACATGGCCTTGCCCGCAGAGCCGTTTGCTGTCCTCAGAGTCCTACGAACACAGTCACATGCAAAAGCGATCCGCAGCAGAGTGGGAATGTCGGGTATACCCTTCCCACCTTTGCGGGGCTCCTTGTACATAACAGTCCGCTTTACTCTGTCCATTTTCGAGCCCCAGATGAAGCGAAACACAGTCCTGGTAATGGCCCTCGAGACCGTTGCAAGAGGGGGCCATGCCTGTGCAGTGTATTGTAGCACAGGCAAGACTTCGTTACGCAGGACCATTGCTTTGCCCTCAATAGTGAGTTGTCTGAGGCTCCACAGTCCGATCCTTTGGTTGACTTTGGCCAAGCGTTCTTCCCACGACTTTAGGGCTGCACCTTCCTTACCGAACCAGACTCCCAGAATTTTGATGAAGTCCGGCTTGATAGTAAAAGGGAAGGAGGCAGGAGAAGGCAGGTACCACTTTCCGAAGAGCATGGCTTCCGACTTCCCGCAGTTGACTTTTGCCCCTGAAGCGCGTCCGAACTCCTCGCAGGTCTGGACGAGTGCAGTCACCGAACTCTGGTCAGCGCAGAAGACGGTCACGTCGTCCATGTACAGCGAGCATTTGACCTCGAAGTGTCCTGGACCTGGTGCGGTGATCCCTCTGATCTCTCCATTCTGCCGGATAGCCTCTGCGAAGAGCTCTATAACACAAACAAAAAGGAGAGGTGAAAGAGGACAGCCTTGTCTAACCCCAGATGATACAGGAAAGGGGTCAGTCTTCCAGCCGTTCACCAGCACCGAGCTGTAAATGTCGCAATACATCAGGTTAACATACAAACAGAACAACCTGCCAAGCCGCAGCCTACGCAGAGCCTTACCCATGAATTCGTGAGAGACCCGGTCAAAAGCCTTCTCCTGATCCAGACTGACCAGGGCCGCGTGTGTACGGCGGCTTTGCATGTAATGCACCGTGTCCCTCACCAGGGCAAGACTGTCGGCCACCCTACGGCCAGGAATGCCGCAGGTTTGGTCCGATCCGATGATCTGTCCGATGACAACCTTCAGTCTGTTGGTCAATACTTTGGCGAGGATCTTGTAGTCCACGTTCAGGAGAGAGATGGGACGCCAGTTTTTCAGGTCACATCTCTCCCCCTTCCGCTTATACAAGATCGTGATCATGCCTTCTCTCAAGGACGGTGGCATTCTACCCTCCACCACCATCTCCTCATAGAGCTCCAGCAGGTCCGGACAGATCAAGTCCCCCAGCGCTACATAGAGCTCTGCTGGGAGACCATCACTGCCCGGGGTCCTGCCGGGTCTGAAGGATTTAGCGGCAGAGAGCAGTTCCTCCACCGTCAGGGGTACGTCCATAGCCTCCGTACCTGCAGGATCAAGATGATTAGTGATACCTGACAGGAATTTATCGGCGGCTTCGGGGTCAGTGGTTTTCCGGGAGTAGAGGCTTCGGTAGTAGTCTGTGACGACTCCCATCACCTCCTTCTTCCCAGAATGCATGTTTCCGGTCTCATCTCGGAGTTCCTTCAGGGGCGTGTGGCCGGCATGGAGTTTCCTGAAAAAGAACGAGTTACATTTCTCACCCTTCTCCAGGTTCTCCACCTTGGAACGAAAGACAATTCGCTTGGATTCCTCCTCAAAGTGCCCTTTCAGGCCCTTTTTGGCTTCCTCCAGCTCCTTCCTGACGTCCCAGCCGCATTGAAGGAGGTCTTGCAGGGATCGCAGCTGACGCTGCATCTCTCTGAAGTCTCTCTTCCTCTCACACGCCTGTTGGCGACTTTTTGCCTGAAAGAAACAACGAAATTCAACTTTAACATATTCCCACCAGTCACAGGTTTTGTCAAAGAAAACTTTATCATTCCTCCAAACAATATAGGCGTCTCTAAGTTCCGCCAGTACCTCCTCTCTTTCCAGCAGGGCACAATTCAGCTTCCAGGAGCCAGGGCCGGGAGGAAAACCGTGGCCGATGGCACCCTGGAAGAGAATGGCCCTGTGGTCAGAGAAGAAGCAGGGGACCATGGAGTGCCCATGCTGCTTGACTGCCCGGGAGGTGAACACAAAGTCAATCCGAGAACGAAGTGAGCCATCGGGTCGGCTCCATGAATAGTTCACAGAGCCGATCCCCATGGAGCCCACAACGTCCTGCAAGGATGCTTCGGTTACCATCTCGATAAGCAGTTTGGAACTGACATCCAGCTTGATTGAAGTGCCGGAACTTCGTCCATCCTCTTCGATGGGGCAGTTGAAGTCCCCGGCCATCACCACTGCCCTAGTGGTGGCGAGCTGGGTCCGCAGGGTCTGGAATAGTTCCAGGCGCTCAGCCTTCATAGGGGGGGCGTACACGTTGATGAGCCTAATCGGCTCTCCCGCCCAGGAACCGTCTACGACCAACAAGCGGCCGCAGGCGAGCTCCTGGACAGAGTCAACAGTAAATACGCCTCCCCTAATCAGGATGGCAACCCCTGCAGACTTACAGTCGCCCCCACCAGACCAGTAGGACGGGCCATGGGTCCACTGCCTGGCCAGATGATGGTATGACCTGGAAGAGGGGAGAGTACATTCCTGCAGCATAAATACATCACTCGACTGCTTGGAAAGAAAAGTTAGCACCATCTGACATCTAGTCCTATCTCTAACACTCCTCACATTGAGGCTAAAGATGTTAAGTTTAGCAGCCATGGGGGAGAATAAAGAAGGCTAGTGCAAACGATACACCTTAGTTACCAGTCCGGTCGGGCGGATCCTCCTCGCCTGGCGGGTCCGAAAGATCCAGCAGGCCCTCTGACAGAAATTGTTCCAGGATTGTAGCCACCTGGATGTCTGTTGTGAAGTCGATGACCTCAGGTTCAGACACGAGTTCCTCCACCATCTGCTCCATTTCCTCCTGCTGCGCAAGGGAGTCTTCGCAGATTTCCACGACTTGTCGCTTTGAGGACTCAGCCGCTGGGCTGTCCCTCACCTTTCTCTTCCTCTGGATGGCACCTGAGGAGACAAGAGGGGGAAAATCCTCCAGGGAGAGGACTCCAGCAGCTGGAGGGGAAGATGTTAGTGCTGCTGGAGCTGGGGAGAAGGGAGGCTGGGTTGGGAGAGGTGCAGGTGACAGGACCACTGAGATGGGTGGGTAGGAGAAGGTGAGAGCCTCAGTGGGGGTGACAGGGGTTGGGGACGGGGGGGTGGGGAGGGCCGGGCGAGGGAGGGTGGGAAGGGTAGGGCGAGGGAGGGCCGGGAGGCGGGGGGGAGGGACTGTCGTCTTCTTACCATCCTTCTTATTCCCGGTCTTCTGCGCCGCTGGAGCTCTGGTTGGGGCGGGGTTCCCTCTGGCCGGAGCTTTCGCCGCTACAGTTGCCCAGGATCGATCCCTCTTCGGGCAGTCCTTGTAAGAGTGGGCTGCTTGTCCGCAGAGGTTGCACATTGTCCGTTTCGGGCAGTCTTTGGTCTCGTGTCCTGTTACCCGGCAGTTCTTGCAGGCGTCCTCCTTGCAGTCCTTCACCGAATGACCCTTCTTGCTGCATCTCCTGCAGATCTGCGGCATGTCCGGGTAGTAGATGAGGCCGTAGGAGTTGCCCAGCGAGAATGACTGGGGCAGGTGCTGGAGGCCGTCTTCCGCGCTCGAATCCTTGTTCAGTCGGACGATTACCGACCACTTGCCAGTCCAGAAGCCGAGTCCGTTCAGGATGTGGGTGGGTTCCCTCACCACTGTGCAGAACCGCTTCAGGAGCGTGGTGATGTCTTTGCCGGGGGTGTGTGGGTTCCGCATTGAGACCGTCACCCGCCTTTCCTCTCTTTGGACAGGGCAGTTGCCCACAAAGCGAGAGAAAGGGGATTCAGGCCTCGCCGCTTTCACCATCTCCCAGTACCTTCTGCAGATGTTGATCGAAGCAAAGGTCACGAAGAACATCCCGGTCATGAAGGCCTGGATGCTGATGGTCTCCGGCTTAGCGAAGCCCTGGTCCAGGAGCATCTTCTGGCAGAACACTTCTTCCGTCATGTCCGGCACTCTCCCGTCCACCTCCTTCAGCTTCAGGGCCACCGTCTGCTTCATCCAGGGCTCCAGGGTTGGAGCAGCCTGGTTCGGCTTCCTGGTGGCCTGTTGGCTTGAGGAGGCTTCAGGAGGAGATGTCCTGGCCTGGGTCGGCTCACCTGGTCCATCAGCCTTCTTCTTCTGGGTGGCAGGGTTGCTGGTTGAGGCCATGGCTTCTTCCAGCTGTTCCTGTCGCTTGGGGAGGATCTTCGATAGCTCTTTCCCGAAGGGGGCGGAGCTATGCAAATCTTCTCCTTGCTGGCCGAGGTTCTTCCACGAAATTTCTTCCGCAGCGGTTCCTCGTCGAGCTTCTTCTTCTGCGGCCGAGCTTCTTCGAAGATCCCCTTCAGCAGCGGCTCTTCTCCGAAGTTCTCCTTCTTCTTCCCGGCAGCGATCTCCCGGAGCTTCTTCCCCGATGGCGGCTTCTCCCTTCTGGATCGTCGTCTTCGCTGGTTCTTCTCCGCAGTTCGTCGCCGGCTTCGTCTGGAACGCTCTTGGATCGCTAAGCTAGTGTTTATAGCCCCCAGTGGTTCTCCGAGCTATCTATCCTTACAAGGACTGATAAAAACAGATACTACACTTGATCTTAGCCAAAAGGCCGAGAAGCGATAACCCGAATGGGCCGGCCGTTGACCGAGCCTGCCTAATACTGCTGTTCACCCCTTGCAGCGATTGATTCAGCCTACTCCTAGGCAATTCCATGGGGCCCTGCAGGCTCACACACATTTACAGCTACTAAGCGGGAGGGAGGTGAATAAAGGCCGGAGAGGAAGCCAGACAGGATTTGCTTCTTTTGCTTGCACCACAATGCAGTGCTGAAAGAGGAGGAGGAATCTACATAAAAACGCCTTCCTGGCAACGCCCAAATGCCCTCCTGCCATGCAGATAAACACTGGCAGCGGCAGCAAGTGCATGCCCACAGCCACCCCTTGTTCCTTCACACCTTGTATCAGCTTTAATCCAATCCAGTCCGGTGCTGCCTGCTGAGCAGCACTGACCAACACTGCCTGGGCCCAGGCTTTTATCTCTGAGGCAGGCCCCATTATGATGTCAGAAAGCTGGCTCTGGAATCCTGAGGGCTCCACTATGACACGTGCAAAGTTCCGTCTGAACTTTATATAAGACGGTGCGGCTCAGTCAGTCACTCAGTGTTGCCTGAGAGGGCAACACTGCAACAGCCGGCCGCCAGGCTGTCTTTTTTTTGCACAGCTACTTGCCTCCAGGAGGCCACAAGAGGGAGACAAGGGACTGCAAAATGGAAAATAGGCATCCACCAACTTTACAGACAACTTCTCTTTGCTCCTACAACCTCCATCCTTGCACAGTTTGTTATTCTTCCAGGTAACATAGTAACAAATCCAAATTGCTGCTCTCTTTGTAGGCAAGCAAGGGTTTGTTGCAACTGCAATTCTTACTTCTTCTTGAAATGTAGGGACGACAGTACATTCCATCACATCCATCTAGTGTACACAGGTAGGTCCATTGTGGCGGGTAGGCGGCTGGCTGCTTTAATGGCTGTTTGCTGTTCCCCTACTCCACTCCACTCCACTATTTGACTGTGGTGCTGCATCAATCAGTGGCTGGCTCAGGTGCAGCTCTTTAACTTACCTAAAAGGGAGGGCGGAGAGAAGACAAGGAAGGTGAATGAGCTGTTCCAATGTGAAATGCCGGAAACACAGAAACACAGAAGACACACACACACACACACACACACACACACACACACACACACACACACACACACACACACACACACAAGAGGTGGCAATGTATTAATTAATTGCATTTAATAAATGAGCTCATTATCACACATGACTGTACAAATGCATTGTCCAACAGGTGTTGAAATAATGGGATTAAAAGGGGAGATCCCATCAGAAAGACAAAAACAATAGCAAACACAAATAGCACTTTTGGAATCTGATTTTAGTCAACACATAAGGGAAGGGTGCACCGGTCCTGGAAATACTGCAATACCAGGTCAATGCGTGGAGTGGACAGAGCAAGCTCTATTTCCATCTCCCTGTTCGAAAAATCCATTTAATATATGGTCCCCAGATAGGGGACGTATCAGATATTAAACTGATAAGAACAGATACTACACTTGATCTTAGCCAAAAGGCCGAGAAGCGATAACCCGAATGGGCCGGCCGTTGACCGAGCCTGCCTAATACTGCTGTTCACCCCTTGCAGCGATTGATTCAGCCTACTCCTAGGCAATTCCATGGGGCCCTGCAGGCTCACACACATTTACAGCTACTAAGCGGGAGGGAGGTGAATAAAGGCCGGAGAGGAAGCCAGACAGGATTTGCTTCTTTTGCTTGCACCACAATGCAGTGCTGAAAGAGGAGGAGGAATCTACATAAAAACGCCTTCCTGGCAACGCCCAAATGCCCTCCTGCCATGCAGATAAACACTGGCAGCGGCAGCAAGTGCATGCCCACAGCCACCCCTTGTTCCTTCACACCTTGTATCAGCTTTAATCCAATCCAGTCCGGTGCTGCCTGCTGAGCAGCACTGACCAACACTGCCTGGGCCCAGGCTTTTATCTCTGAGGCAGGCCCCATTATGATGTCAGAAAGCTGGCTCTGGAATCCTGAGGGCTCCACTATGACACGTGCAAAGTTCCGTCTGAACTTTATATAAGACGGTGCGGCTCAGTCAGTCACTCAGTGTTGCCTGAGAGGGCAACACTGCAACAGCCGGCCGCCAGGCTGTCTTTTTTTTGCACAGCTACTTGCCTCCAGGAGGCCACAAGAGGGAGACAAGGGACTGCAAAATGGAAAATAGGCATCCACCAACTTTACAGACAACTTCTCTTTGCTCCTACAACCTCCATCCTTGCACAGTTTGTTATTCTTCCAGGTAACATAGTAACAAATCCAAATTGCTGCTCTCTTTGTAGGCAAGCAAGGGTTTGTTGCAACTGCAATTCTTACTTCTTCTTGAAATGTAGGGACGACAGTACATTCCATCACATCCATCTAGTGTACACAGGTAGGTCCATTGTGGCGGGTAGGCGGCTGGCTGCTTTAATGGCTGTTTGCTGTTCCCCTACTCCACTCCACTCCACTATTTGACTGTGGTGCTGCATCAATCAGTGGCTGGCTCAGGTGCAGCTCTTTAACTTACCTAAAAGGGAGGGCGGAGAGAAGACAAGGAAGGTGAATGAGCTGTTCCAATGTGAAATGCCGGAAACACAGAAACACAGAAGACACACACACACACACACACACACACACACACACACACACACACACACACACACACACACACACACACAACAAGAGGTGGCAATGTATTAATTAATTGCATTTAATAAATGAGCTCATTATCACACATGACTGTACAAATGCATTGTCCAACAGGTGTTGAAATAATGGGATTAAAAGGGGAGATCCCATCAGAAAGACAAAAACAATAGCAAACACAAATAGCACTTTTGGAATCTGATTTTAGTCAACACATAAGGGAAGGGTGCACCGGTCCTGGAAATACTGCAATACCAGGTCAATGCGTGGAGTGGACAGAGCAAGCTCTATTTCCATCTCCCTGTTCGAAAAATCCATTTAATATATGGTCCCCAGATAGGGGACGTATCAGATATTAAACTGATAAGAACAGATACTACACTTGATCTTAGCCAAAAGGCCGAGAAGCGATAACCCGAATGGGCCGGCCGTTGACCGAGCCTGCCTAATACTGCTGTTCACCCCTTGCAGCGATTGATTCAGCCTACTCCTAGGCAATTCCATGGGGCCCTGCAGGCTCACACACATTTACAGCTACTAAGCGGGAGGGAGGTGAATAAAGGCCGGAGAGGAAGCCAGACAGGATTTGCTTCTTTTGCTTGCACCACAATGCAGTGCTGAAAGAGGAGGAGGAATCTACATAAAAACGCCTTCCTGGCAACGCCCAAATGCCCTCCTGCCATGCAGATAAACACTGGCAGCGGCAGCAAGTGCATGCCCACAGCCACCCCTTGTTCCTTCACACCTTGTATCAGCTTTAATCCAATCCAGTCCGGTGCTGCCTGCTGAGCAGCACTGACCAACACTGCCTGGGCCCAGGCTTTTATCTCTGAGGCAGGCCCCATTATGATGTCAGAAAGCTGGCTCTGGAATCCTGAGGGCTCCACTATGACACGTGCAAAGTTCCGTCTGAACTTTATATAAGACGGTGCGGCTCAGTCAGTCACTCAGTGTTGCCTGAGAGGGCAACACTGCAACAGCCGGCCGCCAGGCTGTCTTTTTTTTGCACAGCTACTTGCCTCCAGGAGGCCACAAGAGGGAGACAAGGGACTGCAAAATGGAAAATAGGCATCCACCAACTTTACAGACAACTTCTCTTTGCTCCTACAACCTCCATCCTTGCACAGTTTGTTATTCTTCCAGGTAACATAGTAACAAATCCAAATTGCTGCTCTCTTTGTAGGCAAGCAAGGGTTTGTTGCAACTGCAATTCTTACTTCTTCTTGAAATGTAGGGACGACAGTACATTCCATCACATCCATCTAGTGTACACAGGTAGGTCCATTGTGGCGGGTAGGCGGCTGGCTGCTTTAATGGCTGTTTGCTGTTCCCCTACTCCACTCCACTCCACTATTTGACTGTGGTGCTGCATCAATCAGTGGCTGGCTCAGGTGCAGCTCTTTAACTTACCTAAAAGGGAGGGCGGAGAGAAGACAAGGAAGGTGAATGAGCTGTTCCAATGTGAAATGCCGGAAACACAGAAACACAGAAGACACACACACACACACACACACACACACACACACACACACACACACACACACACACAACAAGAGGTGGCAATGTATTAATTAATTGCATTTAATAAATGAGCTCATTATCACACATGACTGTACAAATGCATTGTCCAACAGGTGTTGAAATAATGGGATTAAAAGGGGAGATCCCATCAGAAAGACAAAAACAATAGCAAACACAAATAGCACTTTTGGAATCTGATTTTAGTCAACACATAAGGGAAGGGTGCACCGGTCCTGGAAATACTGCAATACCAGGTCAATGCGTGGAGTGGACAGAGCAAGCTCTATTTCCATCTCCCTGTTCGAAAAATCCATTTAATATATGGTCCCCAGATAGGGGACGTATCAGATATTAAACTGATAAGAACAGATACTACACTTGATCTTAGCCAAAAGGCCGAGAAGCGATAACCCGAATGGGCCGGCCGTTGACCGAGCCTGCCTAATACTGCTGTTCACCCCTTGCAGCGATTGATTCAGCCTACTCCTAGGCAATTCCATGGGGCCCTGCAGGCTCACACACATTTACAGCTACTAAGCGGGAGGGAGGTGAATAAAGGCCGGAGAGGAAGCCAGACAGGATTTGCTTCTTTTGCTTGCACCACAATGCAGTGCTGAAAGAGGAGGAGGAATCTACATAAAAACGCCTTCCTGGCAACGCCCAAATGCCCTCCTGCCATGCAGATAAACACTGGCAGCGGCAGCAAGTGCATGCCCACAGCCACCCCTTGTTCCTTCACACCTTGTATCAGCTTTAATCCAATCCAGTCCGGTGCTGCCTGCTGAGCAGCACTGACCAACACTGCCTGGGCCCAGGCTTTTATCTCTGAGGCAGGCCCCATTATGATGTCAGAAAGCTGGCTCTGGAATCCTGAGGGCTCCACTATGACACGTGCAAAGTTCCGTCTGAACTTTATATAAGACGGTGCGGCTCAGTCAGTCACTCAGTGTTGCCTGAGAGGGCAACACTGCAACAGCCGGCCGCCAGGCTGTCTTTTTTTTGCACAGCTACTTGCCTCCAGGAGGCCACAAGAGGGAGACAAGGGACTGCAAAATGGAAAATAGGCATCCACCAACTTTACAGACAACTTCTCTTTGCTCCTACAACCTCCATCCTTGCACAGTTTGTTATTCTTCCAGGTAACATAGTAACAAATCCAAATTGCTGCTCTCTTTGTAGGCAAGCAAGGGTTTGTTGCAACTGCAATTCTTACTTCTTCTTGAAATGTAGGGACGACAGTACATTCCATCACATCCATCTAGTGTACACAGGTAGGTCCATTGTGGCGGGTAGGCGGCTGGCTGCTTTAATGGCTGTTTGCTGTTCCCCTACTCCACTCCACTCCACTATTTGACTGTGGTGCTGCATCAATCAGTGGCTGGCTCAGGTGCAGCTCTTTAACTTACCTAAAAGGGAGGGCGGAGAGAAGACAAGGAAGGTGAATGAGCTGTTCCAATGTGAAATGCCGGAAACACAGAAACACAGAAGACACACACACACACACACACACACACACACACACACACACACACACACACACACACACACACAACAAGAGGTGGCAATGTATTAATTAATTGCATTTAATAAATGAGCTCATTATCACACATGACTGTACAAATGCATTGTCCAACAGGTGTTGAAATAATGGGATTAAAAGGGGAGATCCCATCAGAAAGACAAAAACAATAGCAAACACAAATAGCACTTTTGGAATCTGATTTTAGTCAACACATAAGGGAAGGGTGCACCGGTCCTGGAAATACTGCAATACCAGGTCAATGCGTGGAGTGGACAGAGCAAGCTCTATTTCCATCTCCCTGTTCGAAAAATCCATTTAATATATGGTCCCCAGATAGGGGACGTATCAGATATTAAACTGATAAGAACAGATACTACACTTGATCTTAGCCAAAAGGCCGAGAAGCGATAACCCGAATGGGCCGGCCGTTGACCGAGCCTGCCTAATACTGCTGTTCACCCCTTGCAGCGATTGATTCAGCCTACTCCTAGGCAATTCCATGGGGCCCTGCAGGCTCACACACATTTACAGCTACTAAGCGGGAGGGAGGTGAATAAAGGCCGGAGAGGAAGCCAGACAGGATTTGCTTCTTTTGCTTGCACCACAATGCAGTGCTGAAAGAGGAGGAGGAATCTACATAAAAACGCCTTCCTGGCAACGCCCAAATGCCCTCCTGCCATGCAGATAAACACTGGCAGCGGCAGCAAGTGCATGCCCACAGCCACCCCTTGTTCCTTCACACCTTGTATCAGCTTTAATCCAATCCAGTCCGGTGCTGCCTGCTGAGCAGCACTGACCAACACTGCCTGGGCCCAGGCTTTTATCTCTGAGGCAGGCCCCATTATGATGTCAGAAAGCTGGCTCTGGAATCCTGAGGGCTCCACTATGACACGTGCAAAGTTCCGTCTGAACTTTATATAAGACGGTGCGGCTCAGTCAGTCACTCAGTGTTGCCTGAGAGGGCAACACTGCAACAGCCGGCCGCCAGGCTGTCTTTTTTTTGCACAGCTACTTGCCTCCAGGAGGCCACAAGAGGGAGACAAGGGACTGCAAAATGGAAAATAGGCATCCACCAACTTTACAGACAACTTCTCTTTGCTCCTACAACCTCCATCCTTGCACAGTTTGTTATTCTTCCAGGTAACATAGTAACAAATCCAAATTGCTGCTCTCTTTGTAGGCAAGCAAGGGTTTGTTGCAACTGCAATTCTTACTTCTTCTTGAAATGTAGGGACGACAGTACATTCCATCACATCCATCTAGTGTACACAGGTAGGTCCATTGTGGCGGGTAGGCGGCTGGCTGCTTTAATGGCTGTTTGCTGTTCCCCTACTCCACTCCACTCCACTATTTGACTGTGGTGCTGCATCAATCAGTGGCTGGCTCAGGTGCAGCTCTTTAACTTACCTAAAAGGGAGGGCGGAGAGAAGACAAGGAAGGTGAATGAGCTGTTCCAATGTGAAATGCCGGAAACACAGAAACACAGAAGACACACACACACACACACACACACACACACACACACACACACACACACACACACACACACACACAACAAGAGGTGGCAATGTATTAATTAATTGCATTTAATAAATGAGCTCATTATCACACATGACTGTACAAATGCATTGTCCAACAGGTGTTGAAATAATGGGATTAAAAGGGGAGATCCCATCAGAAAGACAAAAACAATAGCAAACACAAATAGCACTTTTGGAATCTGCTTTTAGTCAACACATAAGGGAAGGGTGCACCGGTCCTGGAAATACTGCAATACCAGGTCAATGCGTGGAGTGGACAGAGCAAGCTCTATTTCCATCTCCCTGTTCGAAAAATCCATTTAATATATGGTCCCCAGATAGGGGACGTATCAGATATTAAACTGATAAGAACAGATACTACACTTGATCTTAGCCAAAAGGCCGAGAAGCGATAACCCGAATGGGCCGGCCGTTGACCGAGCCTGCCTAATACTGCTGTTCACCCCTTGCAGCGATTGATTCAGCCTACTCCTAGGCAATTCCATGGGGCCCTGCAGGCTCACACACATTTACAGCTACTAAGCGGGAGGGAGGTGAATAAAGGCCGGAGAGGAAGCCAGACAGGATTTGCTTCTTTTGCTTGCACCACAATGCAGTGCTGAAAGAGGAGGAGGAATCTACATAAAAACGCCTTCCTGGCAACGCCCAAATGCCCTCCTGCCATGCAGATAAACACTGGCAGCGGCAGCAAGTGCATGCCCACAGCCACCCCTTGTTCCTTCACACCTTGTATCAGCTTTAATCCAATCCAGTCCGGTGCTGCCTGCTGAGCAGCACTGACCAACACTGCCTGGGCCCAGGCTTTTATCTCTGAGGCAGGCCCCATTATGATGTCAGAAAGCTGGCTCTGGAATCCTGAGGGCTCCACTATGACACGTGCAAAGTTCCGTCTGAACTTTATATAAGACGGTGCGGCTCAGTCAGTCACTCAGTGTTGCCTGAGAGGGCAACACTGCAACAGCCGGCCGCCAGGCTGTCTTTTTTTTGCACAGCTACTTGCCTCCAGGAGGCCACAAGAGGGAGACAAGGGACTGCAAAATGGAAAATAGGCATCCACCAACTTTACAGACAACTTCTCTTTGCTCCTACAACCTCCATCCTTGCACAGTTTGTTATTCTTCCAGGTAACATAGTAACAAATCCAAATTGCTGCTCTCTTTGTAGGCAAGCAAGGGTTTGTTGCAACTGCAATTCTTACTTCTTCTTGAAATGTAGGGACGACAGTACATTCCATCACATCCATCTAGTGTACACAGGTAGGTCCATTGTGGCGGGTAGGCGGCTGGCTGCTTTAATGGCTGTTTGCTGTTCCCCTACTCCACTCCACTCCACTATTTGACTGTGGTGCTGCATCAATCAGTGGCTGGCTCAGGTGCAGCTCTTTAACTTACCTAAAAGGGAGGGCGGAGAGAAGACAAGGAAGGTGAATGAGCTGTTCCAATGTGAAATGCCGGAAACACAGAAACACAGAAGACACACACACACACACACACACACACACACACACACACACACACACACACACACACACACAACAAGAGGTGGCAATGTATTAATTAATTGCATTTAATAAATGAGCTCATTATCACACATGACTGTACAAATGCATTGTCCAACAGGTGTTGAAATAATGGGATTAAAAGGGGAGATCCCATCAGAAAGACAAAAACAATAGCAAACACAAATAGCACTTTTGGAATCTGATTTTAGTCAACACATAAGGGAAGGGTGCACCGGTCCTGGAAATACTGCAATACCAGGTCAATGCGTGGAGTGGACAGAGCAAGCTCTATTTCCATCTCCCTGTTCGAAAAATCCATTTAATATATGGTCCCCAGATAGGGGACGTATCAGATATTAAACTGATAAGAACAGATTTTTTTGATTGAAAAATGCTTTATTGACAATCAATCGTCATCATACAAACATTACTGCGACGCAGCGCAAGCCATGAAGCAGCAAATAATAAATAATAACAGTCGTCAAACATAACATGACAGTATAATACACAGTACAGGCTAGCCTATGCTATACATTACACCACCTGCTACACTAACATTCTTGCATTCACTAAAGCCAAACAACAAAGCATTACAGACAAGTGATGGGATAGGGGAGTGGGTAGGAGGGGATAGGGAAGGGGGAAATCACAGGCCCGAAGCTTTATTGAAAGACAACACACAAGAAGGGAGAGTGGGGGGAAGGGGAGTATCAGTCCTCTTCCTCATCGACGTCCGGGCTGTCCCAGGTGGAATAGTCTCTGAGCAGGCTGTGGATCAGCCTGCGGCAGTCCTGGACGGACACACTCTCTCTCCGCAAAATCAGACGGTTCCTGGCAAACCATATAGCGTCCTTAAAGCAGTTCATAAGGCGCCAGGCTTCCTGGATTGCTCCATCCGTGGTATTCCCAGGAAATAGTCCATAAAGTACCGAGCGGTACGACAGTCTGTTCCTGGGTACTGAGTCCTTGAGTTCATGTTCCAAGGCTTTCAACAGACCCTGTGCAAAGGGGCACTGCCAGAAAATGTGCAAAGATGTTTCCTCCGTGAAGGGGCACCTGGGGCAGTACCGGGTCTTGCACAGGTTGCGGGCATGCATGAATGACCTAAGAGGCAGTCCTCCCTGGATGGCCATCCATGAAATGTCCTTGTGCCCGTTGGTCAACCTGCCAGATGACACGTTAGTCCAAACAGTCTCCAACGTGTCGGCATGAAGCCCTGGAACAGACTCCAGTGAGTCCTTTGCTCTGATGTGCTTGTGGATCGTCTTAGGTTTCCACAAGTCGGGCTTAAGACCCTCCAGTTGATGCTCCCTCACGAACCGGACGACATCTCCGTAGAACCAGGGAGCGTGCCAGTTGTAAGGGAAGGAGCTGTCCCACTTGTCCCAGCCAAAACCTCGCCAGAGGGGAAGGAGGAAGTAGCGGGACATGGCCTTGCCCGCAGAGCCGTTTGCTGTCCTCAGAGTCCTACGAACACAGTCACATACAAAAGCGATCCGCAGCAGAGTGGGAATGTCGGGTATACCCTTCCCACCTTTGCGGGGCTCCTTGTACATAACAGTCCGCTTTACTCTGTCCATTTTCGAGCCCCAGATGAAGCGAAACACAGTCCTGGTAATGGCCCTCGAGACGGTGGCAAGAGGGGGCCATGCCTGTGCAGTGTATTGTAGCACAGGCAAGACTTCGTTACGCAGGACCATTGCTTTGCCCTCAATAGTGAGTTGTCTGAGGCTCCACAGTCCGATCCTTTGGTTGACTTTGGCCAAGCGTTCTTCCCACGACTTTAGGGCTGCACCTTCCTTACCGAACCAGACTCCCAGAATTTTGATGAAGTCCGGCTTGATAGTAAACGGGAAGGAGGCAGGAGAAGGCAGGTACCACTTTCCGAAGAGCATGGCTTCCGACTTCCCGCAGTTGACTTTTGCCCCTGAAGCGCGTCCGAACTCCTCACAGGTCTGGACGAGTGCAGTCACCGAACTCTGGTCAGCGCAGAAGACGGTCACGTCGTCCATGTACAGCGAGCATTTGACCTCGAAGTGTCCTGGACCTGGTGCGGTGATCCCTCTGATCTCTCCATTCTGCCGGATAGCCTCTGCGAAGAGCTCTATAACACAAACAAAAAGGAGAGGTGAAAGAGGACAGCCTTGTCTAACCCCCGACGATACAGGAAAGGGGTCAGTCTTCCAGCCGTTCACCAGCACCGAGCTGTAAATGTCGCAATACATCAGGTTAACATACAAACAGAACAACCTGCCAAGCCGCAGCCTACGCAGAGCCTTACCCATGAATTCGTGAGAGACCCGGTCAAAAGCCTTCTCCTGATCCAGACTGACCAGGGCCGCGTGTGTACGGCGGCTTTGCATGTAATGCACCGTGTCCCTCACCAGGGCAAGACTGTCGGCCACCCTACGGCCAGGAATGCCGCAGGTTTGGTCCGATCCGATGATCTGTCCGATGACAACCTTCAGTCTGTTGGCCAATACTTTGGCGAGGATCTTGTAGTCCACGTTCAGGAGAGAGATGGGACGCCAGTTTTTCAGGTCACATCTCTCCCCCTTCCGCTTATACAAGATCGTGATCATGCCTTCTCTCAAGGACGGTGGCATTCTACCCTCCACCACCATCTCCTCATAGAGCTCCAGCAGGTCCGGACTGATCAAGTCCCCCAGCGCTACATAGAGCTCTGCTGGGAGACCATCACTGCCCGGGGTCCTGCCGGGTCTGAAGGATTTAGCGGCAGAGAGCAGTTCCTCCACCGTCAGGGGTACATCCATAGCCTCCGTACCTGCAGGATCAAGATGATTAGTGATACCTGACAGGAATTTATCGGCGGCTTCGGGGTCAGTGGTTTTCCGGGAGTAGAGGCTTCGGTAGTAGTCTGTGACGACTCCCATCACCTCCTTCTTCCCAGAATGCATGTTTCCGGTCTCATCTCGAAGTTCCTTCAGGGGCGTGTGGCCGGCATGGAGTTTCCTGAAAAAGAACGAGTTACATTTCTCACCCTTCTCCAGGTTCTCCACCTTGGAACGAAAGACAATTCGCTTGGATTCCTCCTCAAAGTGCCTTTTCAGGCCCTTTTTGGCTTCCTCCAGCTCCTTCCTGACGTCCCAGCCGCATTGAAGGAGGTCTTGCAGGGATCGCAGCTGACGCTGCATCTCTCTGAAGTCTCTCTTCCTCTCACACGCCTGTTGACGACTTTTTGCCTGAAAGAAACAACGAAATTCAACTTTAACATATTCCCACCAGTCACAGGTTTTGTCAAAGAAAACTTTATCATTCCTCCAAACAATATAGGCGTCTCTAAGTTCCGCCAGTACCTCCTCTCTTTCCAGCAGGGCACAATTCAGCTTCCAGGAGCCAGGGCCGGGAGGAAAACCGTGGCCGATGGCACCCTGGAAGAGAATGGCCCTGTGGTCAGAGAAGAAGCAGGGGACCATGGAGTGCCCATGCTGCTTGACTGCCCGGGAGGTGAACACAAAGTCAATCCGAGAACGAAGTGAGCCATCGGGTCGGCTCCATGAATAGTTCACAGAGCCAATCCCCATGGAGCCCACAACGTCCTGCAAGGATGCTTCGGTTACCATCTCGATAAGCAGTTTGGAACTGACATCCAGTTTGATTGAAGTGCCGGAACTTCGTCCATCCTCTTCGATGGGGCAGTTGAAGTCCCCGGCCATCACCACTGCCCTAGTGGTGGCGAGCTGGGTCCGCAGGGTCTGGAATAGTTCCAGGCGCTCAGCCTTCATAGGGGGAGCGTACACGTTGATGAGCCTAATCGGCTCTCCTGCCCAGGAACCGTCTACGACCAACAAGCGGCCGCAGGCGAGCTCCTGGACAGAGTCAACAGTAAATACGCTTCCCCTAATCAGGATGGCAACCCCTGCAGACTTACAGTCGCCCCCACCAGACCAGTAGGACGGGCCATGGGTCCACTGCCTGGCCAGATGATGGTATGACCTGGAAGAGGGGAGAGTACATTCCTGCAGCATAAATACATCACTCGACTGCTTGGAAAGAAAAGTTAGCACCATCTGACATCTAGTCCTATCTCTAACACTCCTCACATTGAGGCTAAAGATGTTAAGTTTAGCAGCCATGGGGGAGAATAAAGAAGGTTAGTGCAAACGATACACCTTAGTTACCAGTCCGGTCGGGCGGATCCTCCTCTCCTGGCGGGTCCGAAAGATCCAGCAGGCCCTCTGACAAAAATTGTTCCAGGATTGTAGCCACCTGGATGTCTGTTGTGAAGTCGATGACCTCAGGTTCAGACACGAGTTCCTCCACCATCTGCTCCATTTCCTCCTGCTGCGCAAGGGAATCTTCGCAGATTTCCACGACTTGTCGCTTTGAGGACTCAGCAGCTGGGCTGTCCCTCACCTTTCTCTTCCTCTGGATGGCACCTGAGGAGACAAGAGGGGGAAAATCCTCCAGGGAGAGGACTCCAGCAGCTGGAGGGGAAGATGTTAGTGCTGCTGGAGCTGGGGAGAAGGGAGGCTGGGTTGGGAGAGGTGCAGGTGACAGGACCACTGAGATGGGTGGGTAGGAGAAGGTGAGAGCCTCAGTGGGGGTGACAGGGGTTGGGGACGGGGGGGTGGGGAGGGCCGGGCGAGGGAGGGTGGGAAGGGTAGGGCGAGGGAGGGCCGGGAGACGGGGGGGAGGGACTGTCGTCTTCTTACCATCCTTCTTATTCCCGGTCTTCTGCGCCGCTGGAGCTCTGGCTGGGGCGGGGTTCCCTCTGGCCGGAGCTTTCGCCGCTACAGTTGCCCAGGATCGATCCCTCTTCGGGCAGTCCTTGTAGGAGTGGGCTGCTTGTCCGCAGAGGTTGCACATTGTCCGTTTCGGGCAGTCTTTGGTCTCGTGTCCTGTTACCCGGCAGTTCTTGCAGGCGTCCTCCTTGCAGTCCTTCACCGAATGACCCTTCTTGCTGCATCTCCTGCAGATCTGCGGCATGTCCGGGTAGTAGATGAGGCCGTAGGAGTTGCCCAGCGAGAATGACTGGGGCAGGTGTTGGAGGCCGTCTTCCGCGCTGGAATCCTTGTTCAGTCGGACGATTACCGACCACTTGCCAGTCCAGAAGCCGAGTCCGTTCAGGATGTGGGTGGGTTCCCTCACCACTGTGCAGAACCGCTTCAGGAGCGTGGTGATGTCTTTGCCGGGGGTGTGTGGGTTCCGCATTGAGACCGTCACCCGCCTTTCCTCTCTTTGGACAGGGCAGTTGCCCACAAAGCGAGAGAAAGGGGATTCAGGCCTCGCCGCTTTCACCATCTCCCAGTACCTTCTGCAGATGTTGATCGAAGCGAAGGTCACGAAGAACATCCCGGTCATGAAGGCCTGGATGCTGATGGTCTCCGGCTTAGCGAAGCCCTGGTCCAGGAGCATCTTCTGGCAGAACACTTCTTCCGTCATGTCCGGCACTCTCCCGTCCACCTCCTTCAGCTTCAGGGCCACCGTCTGCTTCATCCAGGGCTCCAGGGTTGGAGCAGCCTGGTTCGGCTTCCTGGTGGCCTGTTGGCTTGAGGAGGCTTCAGGAGGAGATGTCCTGGCCTGGGCCGGCTCACCTGGTCCATCAGCCTTCTTCTTCTGGGTGGCAGGGTTGCTGGTTGAGGCCATGGCTTCTTCCAGCTGTTCCTGTCGCTTGGGGAGGATCTTCGATAGCTCTTTCCCGAAGGGGGCGGAGCTATGCAAATCTTCTCCTTGCTGGCCGAGGTTCTTCCACGAAATTTCTTCCGCAGCGGTTCCTCGTCGAGCTTCTTCTTCTGCGGCCGAGCTTCTTCGAAGATCCCCTTCAGCAGCGGCTCTTCTCCGAAGTTCTCCTTCTTCTTCCCGGCAGCGATCTCCCGGAGCTTCTTCCCCGATGGCGGCTTCTCCCTTCTGGATCGTCGTCTTCGCTGGTTCTTCTCCGCAGTTCGTCGCCGGCTTCGTCTGGAACGCTCTTGGATCGCTAAGCTAGTGTTTATAGCCCCCAGTGGTTCTCCGAGCTATCTATCCTTACAAGGACTGATAAGAACAGATACTACACTTGATCTTAGCCAAAAGGCCGAGAAGCGATAACCCGAATGGGCCGGCCGTTGACCGAGCCTGCCTAATACTGCTGTTCACCCCTTGCAGCGATTGATTCAGCCTACTCCTAGGCAATTCCATGGGGCCCTGCAGGCTCACACACATTTACAGCTACTAAGCGGGAGGGAGGTGAATAAAGGCCGGAGAGGAAGCCAGACAGGATTTGCTTCTTTTGCTTGCACCACAATGCAGTGCTGAAAGAGGAGGAGGAATCTACATAAAAACGCCTTCCTGGCAACGCCCAAATGCCCTCCTGCCATGCAGATAAACACTGGCAGCGGCAGCAAGTGCATGCCCACAGCCACCCCTTGTTCCTTCACACCTTGTATCAGCTTTAATCCAATCCAGTCCGGTGCTGCCTGCTGAGCAGCACTGACCAACACTGCCTGGGCCCAGGCTTTTATCTCTGAGGCAGGCCCCATTATGATGTCAGAAAGCTGGCTCTGGAATCCTGAGGGCTCCACTATGACACGTGCAAAGTTCCGTCTGAACTTTATATAAGACGGTGCGGCTCAGTCAGTCACTCAGTGTTGCCTGAGAGGGCAACACTGCAACAGCCGGCCGCCAGGCTGTCTTTTTTTTGCACAGCTACTTGCCTCCAGGAGGCCACAAGAGGGAGACAAGGGACTGCAAAATGGAAAATAGGCATCCACCAACTTTACAGACAACTTCTCTTTGCTCCTACAACCTCCATCCTTGCACAGTTTGTTATTCTTCCAGGTAACATAGTAACAAATCCAAATTGCTGCTCTCTTTGTAGGCAAGCAAGGGTTTGTTGCAACTGCAATTCTTACTTCTTCTTGAAATGTAGGGACGACAGTACATTCCATCACATCCATCTAGTGTACACAGGTAGGTCCATTGTGGCGGGTAGGCGGCTGGCTGCTTTAATGGCTGTTTGCTGTTCCCCTACTCCACTCCACTCCACTATTTGACTGTGGTGCTGCATCAATCAGTGGCTGGCTCAGGTGCAGCTCTTTAACTTACCTAAAAGGGAGGGCGGAGAGAAGACAAGGAAGGTGAATGAGCTGTTCCAATGTGAAATGCCGGAAACACAGAAACACAGAAGACACACACACACACACACACACACACACACACACACACACACACACACACACAACAAGAGGTGGCAATGTATTAATTAATTGCATTTAATAAATGAGCTCATTATCACACATGACTGTACAAATGCATTGTCCAACAGGTGTTGAAATAATGGGATTAAAAGGGGAGATCCCATCAGAAAGACAAAAACAATAGCAAACACAAATAGCACTTTTGGAATCTGATTTTAGTCAACACATAAGGGAAGGGTGCACCGGTCCTGGAAATACTGCAATACCAGGTCAATGCGTGGAGTGGACAGAGCAAGCTCTATTTCCATCTCCCTGTTCGAAAAATCCATTTAATATATGGTCCCCAGATAGGGGACGTATCAGATATTAAACTGATAAGAACAGATACTACACTTGATCTTAGCCAAAAGGCCGAGAAGCGATAACCCGAATGGGCCGGCCGTTGACCGAGCCTGCCTAATACTGCTGTTCACCCCTTGCAGCGATTGATTCAGCCTACTCCTAGGCAATTCCATGGGGCCCTGCAGGCTCACACACATTTACAGCTACTAAGCGGGAGGGAGGTGAATAAAGGCCGGAGAGGAAGCCAGACAGGATTTGCTTCTTTTGCTTGCACCACAATGCAGTGCTGAAAGAGGAGGAGGAATCTACATAAAAACGCCTTCCTGGCAACGCCCAAATGCCCTCCTGCCATGCAGATAAACACTGGCAGCGGCAGCAAGTGCATGCCCACAGCCACCCCTTGTTCCTTCACACCTTGTATCAGCTTTAATCCAATCCAGTCCGGTGCTGCCTGCTGAGCAGCACTGACCAACACTGCCTGGGCCCAGGCTTTTATCTCTGAGGCAGGCCCCATTATGATGTCAGAAAGCTGGCTCTGGAATCCTGAGGGCTCCACTATGACACGTGCAAAGTTCCGTCTGAACTTTATATAAGACGGTGCGGCTCAGTCAGTCACTCAGTGTTGCCTGAGAGGGCAACACTGCAACAGCCGGCCGCCAGGCTGTCTTTTTTTTGCACAGCTACTTGCCTCCAGGAGGCCACAAGAGGGAGACAAGGGACTGCAAAATGGAAAATAGGCATCCACCAACTTTACAGACAACTTCTCTTTGCTCCTACAACCTCCATCCTTGCACAGTTTGTTATTCTTCCAGGTAACATAGTAACAAATCCAAATTGCTGCTCTCTTTGTAGGCAAGCAAGGGTTTGTTGCAACTGCAATTCTTACTTCTTCTTGAAATGTAGGGACGACAGTACATTCCATCACATCCATCTAGTGTACACAGGTAGGTCCATTGTGGCGGGTAGGCGGCTGGCTGCTTTAATGGCTGTTTGCTGTTCCCCTACTCCACTCCACTCCACTATTTGACTGTGGTGCTGCATCAATCAGTGGCTGGCTCAGGTGCAGCTCTTTAACTTACCTAAAAGGGAGGGCGGAGAGAAGACAAGGAAGGTGAATGAGCTGTTCCAATGTGAAATGCCGGAAACACAGAAACACAGAAGACACACACACACACACACACACACACACACACACACACACACACACACACACACACACACACACAACAAGAGGTGGCAATGTATTAATTAATTGCATTTAATAAATGAGCTCATTATCACACATGACTGTACAAATGCATTGTCCAACAGGTGTTGAAATAATGGGATTAAAAGGGGAGATCCCATCAGAAAGACAAAAACAATAGCAAACACAAATAGCACTTTTGGAATCTGATTTTAGTCAACACATAAGGGAAGGGTGCACCGGTCCTGGAAATACTGCAATACCAGGTCAATGCGTGGAGTGGACAGAGCAAGCTCTATTTCCATCTCCCTGTTCGAAAAATCCATTTAATATATGGTCCCCAGATAGGGGACGTATCAGATATTAAACTGATAAGAACAGATTTTTTTTTTTTTTTTTTTTTTATTAAACCATTCAGGTTTTTTTGAATAAAACCGAGAACTGTAGTTGTTCAAACCACCTCTCTATTTTTCAAAAAATCTCATCACTCTGGTTCATTATTTTATTTTTCCATCAAATACAAGATAAGTCAAACAAAATTCCTCAAACTAAATACCGCCATTTTAACATTCGCCATATCCCTTCCGCATCCATACCTTTTTCTAGATCCCATTTATAATAAAAATACAATTTAGCCAATACCATACTAACCACATCCTCCATCTCAAATACTTCTCTTTTATACACATTCAAATTCCTCGTATTCCACAATACCTCTTTCACACAAGTCAAAAAAATCCACAACACTCTATCCTTTTCACTACCCAAACTACACAAACCAAACAAGACAATTTCATACGTCAAACTCTTCAAACCAGTCAATTCTTCGCACAACCCACTCAACTTTTTCCAAACATCCTTTGCATGCTTACACGACCAAAACACATGACTCACATCCTCATCATCCCCACAACCTTCTCTCGGACACCTTTCAGATGCAACCAAACCTCTTCTTTTCTGAACACTCCTTACAGGCAACACTCCATGTACCGACATCCATAACAAATCTTTCTGCTTATTAGACACATCATACGTAACAATCTTCTTCCACACAGACCTAGACTCCATTGAATTCAAACCATTTACAGAACACATCACATTATTCATACACATACTTCTCACAACATTCTTTTCACTCAAAAATCTCTCCATTCTTACATCCTCTAGCTGGAACTTTTTAATAAATTTTTCAACATACAAATACCACCCTGTGCACTGAAAAGCAATTGGTTTACATAAATTACGTTTTTCCCACCTTAGACGCTGAATCACCGTTCCAGCTAAATATTTCGACATTCTGGAAGCCTTGGATTCTTTAAATAAAAGCTCTACAAAAAAACGTACACAATTAATTCCGATGAAAATCTCCAAATTTGGGAAATCCAAGCCTCCATTACGTCTGCTTTTCATTAGAATTTCTCTCTTTGCCTTCTCAATCCCGCTCCCCCATAAAAAAAGGAACAAAACTCTATTCACTTTTTTTAACATAGCTACAGCAGGAGGAAAAACCAGAGCAACATATAAAATCATAGGAAGAATAATACTTTTGACAATTAAAACCTTCCCCGAAAAAGAAAGATCCCTCATTCTCCACATTTCCAACTTTCGCACAATCCTACCACCTAACTCATCCCAACTTTCTCTCCCTTTCAGCTCATCATCAAACACAATACCCAAAATTTTCACACCATTCACCTGTTCCATATCAGAATCACTCACCCGCTCATTACTGAAAAAAATTTTAAATTTGCTCTTACCCCAATTTATTTTAAAAGCAGACGCAATACAAAACATATTTACGATCAACTTCACTCTGGACATATCATACACTGAATCACACAATACGCAAATATCATCCATATATCCCAAAGCTTTCACACGTTTTCCATCACACCCGGGCACCACCAAACCTTTCACAACCTTATCATTTCTAATCATTTGCAACAATGGTTCAATCGCACAAATAAATAGGATGGGAGACAACGGACAACCCTGTCGCACACCAGACATAATATTAAACGATTCTGAAAAAAACCCATTCACCTGCACACAGCTCTTTGCATTCGCGTATAAATTCTTCAACAAACTCACAAACTGAACCGGAAAACCCATTCTCTCTAACACTTTGAACAAAAACACATGCGCCACACGATCAAACGCTTTCTCAAAATCTAACGCACACACAATCACCTTCTTATTCCGACCCTTACAATCCTCAAGCATGTCCCGCACCAACGCCACGTTTTCATGCAATTTCCTTTTCGGTACCGCACATACCTGATCCTCATCAATTACACACCCAATCACATCTCTCATACGATTCGCAATCAGCTTGGCAAAAATTTTATAATCCGTATTAAGCAAAGTAATTGGTCGCCAGTTTTCTAACCGTCTCTTATCTCCTTTTTTATGCAACAAAACTACCATACCCTTCTTCATCACATCACACATATTAGTCCCAGAAAACAACACTCTCATAACTTCTATAACATCCTTCCCAATTATATCCCAATATTTCCCATAGAAATCAGCTGGTATTCCATCGATCCCTGGAGACTTATTTTTAGCCATACTTCCCACCACATCTTTTACTTCACCATCCATAATCTCACCAAGCAAAAACGCACATTCACTTTCAGGAACAAAATTACACACAATATCCAAAAACTCCTCATCATCGCCCAAATCACATTTCTTCACATCATACAGTTTTTTATAAAAATCAGACACCGCATCAATCGCATCCTTACCAAACACCTCTTTATCATCCTTATCCAATAACACATTCATTCCACTTTTTCCACCACACATTTTTTTAAAGAAAAATCTAGTGCACTTCTCGTGATTATCTCTAACCTCCACCTTAGACCTAAATATAATTTCTTTCCCTTTCTCTCGGAACCACCCCTTAATATCTTTTTTTGTTTTTTCCAAATCGTGTCTTACATCCATACCCAAATTTTTACATTGTTGAAGGAACGTCATCCGCATATTAAAGCGTGAATATTCTAATCTTTTCCTTCTCGCTCTTCTATACCCTATCTGTCTAAAAAACCCACCAATCTTTTTTTTCACCCATACCCACCATTCACACACATTAGAGAAAGAACTTTTCTTCCTAACCCAAAACCCATATTTTTTCCCAAACCTAGTTTTTTCCCTTTTATCACTCAGAAAACTAACATTCATCTTCCATACCCCTCTACCATAAAAGAAATTATTTATAACAAAAACCCCCAACAAACACTCGTGATCTGAAAAACCACACTCTCTCCTGCGCATAATCGACACATTTCATTGCTGAAGTAGAAAAAAAGAAAAAGTCCAGACGAGAATCCGTTCTTCCGTCATCGGCATGATAGGTAAATGGACCTGGTTTCCTGGTGACAGCGTCCTGCAAAGCAAAGTCCTGCAAAATTTTATTCCACAAAACTCCGGTAGCGTCCACATTAGACTCTGTGGATCCAGCTCGGGCCTGCTTCTCCAGGATACAGTTAATGTCACCAACAATAATTACAGGAACTTTACCGTGTAGAAAAAATTTTAAAGTATCAAAAAGTGCCAACCTATCAGATTTCACAGCATGGCCATAGATATTGATTAGCCTAAACTGCCACCCCTTGTAGGATAGTAACACGCAGACACATCTTCCTTCCTGAATGATTTGAGTCTGTTTGATGACAAACTCATTATTTTTAAAGAGAATACCAATTCCATCGTTCCTATTTGTGGAAGAAAAGGACCAAATTGCTTCCCCAAACTTCCATTCTTCTTTACTAGGATTTTTTGACAAACCACATTCTTGTACACAAACAATGTCACTGCCCTTAGAGGCCAAAAAGTCCAGGACTGCAGCACGCTTGTGAGCAGAGGAGAACACCCGTACATTTTGAGAGACAATCTTTAATCTCAAAGACATGCGGGCATAGTATGGTTAATGCAAAGGAAAGCCATGAGATAACCAGAACATATCACGTCCCAGGGAAATACATAGCTCTTTCCAGATTTGCCACATTGACTTCACTGAGGAAACCTTCCCCAGGAGAGCTGGGTACTTCTGAGGCCACCTCAGATGACTTAGGGCTAGAATTAGAGTCACTGTCCAGCAATGAGAAGGGATTTGCATGAGCAGAATCTTCCAATAAGCCTATCTTCAGTCTCTTCACCGCCTTTCCAGACTTCCCCCTTTTTGAGACCACTTTATGAAAAATTTCAGCACTAGTGGCACTAGGCATCCTGGCCTCCTTCTCGTCCTCCTCCGATATTGACCACTCCACTTTAGCTGAGTCTTCCATTTTTGACTCTGGGCTAGAAAAAGACAAAATTTGCATACTTGCACCATTATCAGGGTATGCACACCCACTAGGTGGCGCTGTGTCTTCACCTTCCATAGGCATAACCCCAGGTGTTTCATCAACACTTTGCTCTGCAGGAGGGACCACACCCAACTCCATGCTGTTAGTATGTGAGGTTAGAACCTCTCCTAATCCAGCTTTCCCAGGGTCCTGAGAAGCAGGCACAGAAACACTGCCAGCTGGCTCTGAAATTGCATCAGAAGTGGCAGCAAGGGAACTTGTTGTTCTCACCTGTCTGCCCCATGTTCTTCTCTCTTGCCCTAAAAAGGGAAACACCTTTGGACATTTCCTACAAGTATGACCCGGCAAACCACAAATGTCACACCTGGATGGGGAAATACATGCACTAGCCTCATGTCCTGTTTCTTTGCAATTCCTGCATACTTTGCCTTTGCATGCATCTTTGGTATGCCCGTAGGAAAAACATGATCTGCAAAAACATGGCATATCTTGGTAATAAAGATATCCCTTATTACCACCAATTGAAAAATTTGCAGGAGGATTCATCACTCCTCCAATACAGCTGGAGTCAGGTTTCAGCCTGACCCAGTACTTAATATCACCATTGAAAACTCCCCATAGGTTCTTCTGCTCCACACCTCCTCTAACATGGGTACAGTAGTGAGCTAAGAAGGCCCTGACCAGCCTTCTATCCAGAAATGGGTTATACATGTGGATGGTAATACATTTCTCCACTGCTGAAAAAAGAGGTTGCACTTCAATAGATTTTAAAGCCTCATGCATGTGTTTCTCCTTGAGCAACTGAAATACATTTAAACAGTAGGCGGCCTCAAAAAAGGATACGTCATACGTAGAAATATTACTGAAAGCTTGGATACAGAATACCTCTACCAACTTAACTCCAGCCAGGTCCAGAAGGATGTTCTCAATGATATGTCCAGTATCAACTTCTTCTCTCCTCTGCTCATTCACCACAAAACGGATAGTGTTACGCACAGCTGCCATCTTGAAAAAGGAATGCCCAACGGCACGGTGATCGCTCCCAAAAACGTCGGATAGGACTCCACGAAAAGGCCGAACCCCCCGGCCCAGACCAGGCAATGAACCTGATCTGAGCCAAAAGGCCGAGAAGCGATAACCCGAATGGGCCGGCCGTTGACCGAGCCTGCCTAATACTGCTGTTCACCCCTTGCAGCGATTGATTCAGCCTACTCCTAGGCAATTCCATGGGGCCCTGCAGGCTCACACACATTTACAGCTACTAAGCGGGAGGGAGGTGAATAAAGGCCGGAGAGGAAGCCAGACAGGATTTGCTTCTTTTGCTTGCACCACAATGCAGTGCTGAAAGAGGAGGAGGAATCTACATAAAAACGCCTTCCTGGCAACGCCCAAATGCCCTCCTGCCATGCAGATAAACACTGGCAGCGGCAGCAAGTGCATGCCCACAGCCACCCCTTGTTCCTTCACACCTTGTATCAGCTTTAATCCAATCCAGTCCGGTGCTGCCTGCTGAGCAGCACTGACCAACACTGCCTGGGCCCAGGCTTTTATCTCTGAGGCAGGCCCCATTATGATGTCAGAAAGCTGGCTCTGGAATCCTGAGGGCTCCACTATGACACGTGCAAAGTTCCGTCTGAACTTTATATAAGACGGTGCGGCTCAGTCAGTCACTCAGTGTTGCCTGAGAGGGCAACACTGCAACAGCCGGCCGCCAGGCTGTCTTTTTTTTGCACAGCTACTTGCCTCCAGGAGGCCACAAGAGGGAGACAAGGGACTGCAAAATGGAAAATAGGCATCCACCAACTTTACAGACAACTTCTCTTTGCTCCTACAACCTCCATCCTTGCACAGTTTGTTATTCTTCCAGGTAACATAGTAACAAATCCAAATTGCTGCTCTCTTTGTAGGCAAGCAAGGGTTTGTTGCAACTGCAATTCTTACTTCTTCTTGAAATGTAGGGACGACAGTACATTCCATCACATCCATCTAGTGTACACAGGTAGGTCCATTGTGGCGGGTAGGCGGCTGGCTGCTTTAATGGCTGTTTGCTGTTCCCCTACTCCACTCCACTCCACTATTTGACTGTGGTGCTGCATCAATCAGTGGCTGGCTCAGGTGCAGCTCTTTAACTTACCTAAAAGGGAGGGCGGAGAGAAGACAAGGAAGGTGAATGAGCTGTTCCAATGTGAAATGCCGGAAACACAGAAACACAGAAGACACACACACACACACACACACACACACACACACACACACACACACACACACACACACACACAACAAGAGGTGGCAATGTATTAATTAATTGCATTTAATAAATGAGCTCATTATCACACATGACTGTACAAATGCATTGTCCAACAGGTGTTGAAATAATGGGATTAAAAGGGGAGATCCCATCAGAAAGACAAAAACAATAGCAAACACAAATAGCACTTTTGGAATCTGATTTTAGTCAACACATAAGGGAAGGGTGCACCGGTCCTGGAAATACTGCAATACCAGGTCAATGCGTGGAGTGGACAGAGCAAGCTCTATTTCCATCTCCCTGTTCGAAAAATCCATTTAATATATGGTCCCCAGATAGGGGACGTATCAGATATTAAACTGATAAGAACAGATACTACACTTGATCTTAGCCAAAAGGCCGAGAAGCGATAACCCGAATGGGCCGGCCGTTGACCGAGCCTGCCTAATACTGCTGTTCACCCCTTGCAGCGATTGATTCAGCCTACTCCTAGGCAATTCCATGGGGCCCTGCAGGCTCACACACATTTACAGCTACTAAGCGGGAGGGAGGTGAATAAAGGCCGGAGAGGAAGCCAGACAGGATTTGCTTCTTTTGCTTGCACCACAATGCAGTGCTGAAAGAGGAGGAGGAATCTACATAAAAACGCCTTCCTGGCAACGCCCAAATGCCCTCCTGCCATGCAGATAAACACTGGCAGCGGCAGCAAGTGCATGCCCACAGCCACCCCTTGTTCCTTCACACCTTGTATCAGCTTTAATCCAATCCAGTCCGGTGCTGCCTGCTGAGCAGCACTGACCAACACTGCCTGGGCCCAGGCTTTTATCTCTGAGGCAGGCCCCATTATGATGTCAGAAAGCTGGCTCTGGAATCCTGAGGGCTCCACTATGACACGTGCAAAGTTCCGTCTGAACTTTATATAAGACGGTGCGGCTCAGTCAGTCACTCAGTGTTGCCTGAGAGGGCAACACTGCAACAGCCGGCCGCCAGGCTGTCTTTTTTTTGCACAGCTACTTGCCTCCAGGAGGCCACAAGAGGGAGACAAGGGACTGCAAAATGGAAAATAGGCATCCACCAACTTTACAGACAACTTCTCTTTGCTCCTACAACCTCCATCCTTGCACAGTTTGTTATTCTTCCAGGTAACATAGTAACAAATCCAAATTGCTGCTCTCTTTGTAGGCAAGCAAGGGTTTGTTGCAACTGCAATTCTTACTTCTTCTTGAAATGTAGGGACGACAGTACATTCCATCACATCCATCTAGTGTACACAGGTAGGTCCATTGTGGCGGGTAGGCGGCTGGCTGCTTTAATGGCTGTTTGCTGTTCCCCTACTCCACTCCACTCCACTATTTGACTGTGGTGCTGCATCAATCAGTGGCTGGCTCAGGTGCAGCTCTTTAACTTACCTAAAAGGGAGGGCGGAGAGAAGACAAGGAAGGTGAATGAGCTGTTCCAATGTGAAATGCCGGAAACACAGAAACACAGAAGACACACACACACACACACACACACACACACACACACACACACACACACACACACACACACAACAAGAGGTGGCAATGTATTAATTAATTGCATTTAATAAATGAGCTCATTATCACACATGACTGTACAAATGCATTGTCCAACAGGTGTTGAAATAATGGGATTAAAAGGGGAGATCCCATCAGAAAGACAAAAACAATAGCAAACACAAATAGCACTTTTGGAATCTGATTTTAGTCAACACATAAGGGAAGGGTGCACCGGTCCTGGAAATACTGCAATACCAGGTCAATGCGTGGAGTGGACAGAGCAAGCTCTATTTCCATCTCCCTGTTCGAAAAATCCATTTAATATATGGTCCCCAGATAGGGGACGTATCAGATATTAAACTGATAAGAACAGATACTACACTTGATCTTAGCCAAAAGGCCGAGAAGCGATAACCCGAATGGGCCGGCCGTTGACCGAGCCTGCCTAATACTGCTGTTCACCCCTTGCAGCGATTGATTCAGCCTACTCCTAGGCAATTCCATGGGGCCCTGCAGGCTCACACACATTTACAGCTACTAAGCGGGAGGGAGGTGAATAAAGGCCGGAGAGGAAGCCAGACAGGATTTGCTTCTTTTGCTTGCACCACAATGCAGTGCTGAAAGAGGAGGAGGAATCTACATAAAAACGCCTTCCTGGCAACGCCCAAATGCCCTCCTGCCATGCAGATAAACACTGGCAGCGGCAGCAAGTGCATGCCCACAGCCACCCCTTGTTCCTTCACACCTTGTATCAGCTTTAATCCAATCCAGTCCGGTGCTGCCTGCTGAGCAGCACTGACCAACACTGCCTGGGCCCAGGCTTTTATCTCTGAGGCAGGCCCCATTATGATGTCAGAAAGCTGGCTCTGGAATCCTGAGGGCTCCACTATGACACGTGCAAAGTTCCGTCTGAACTTTATATAAGACGGTGCGGCTCAGTCAGTCACTCAGTGTTGCCTGAGAGGGCAACACTGCAACAGCCGGCCGCCAGGCTGTCTTTTTTTTGCACAGCTACTTGCCTCCAGGAGGCCACAAGAGGGAGACAAGGGACTGCAAAATGGAAAATAGGCATCCACCAACTTTACAGACAACTTCTCTTTGCTCCTACAACCTCCATCCTTGCACAGTTTGTTATTCTTCCAGGTAACATAGTAACAAATCCAAATTGCTGCTCTCTTTGTAGGCAAGCAAGGGTTTGTTGCAACTGCAATTCTTACTTCTTCTTGAAATGTAGGGACGACAGTACATTCCATCACATCCATCTAGTGTACACAGGTAGGTCCATTGTGGCGGGTAGGCGGCTGGCTGCTTTAATGGCTGTTTGCTGTTCCCCTACTCCACTCCACTCCACTATTTGACTGTGGTGCTGCATCAATCAGTGGCTGGCTCAGGTGCAGCTCTTTAACTTACCTAAAAGGGAGGGCGGAGAGAAGACAAGGAAGGTGAATGAGCTGTTCCAATGTGAAATGCCGGAAACACAGAAACACAGAAGACACACACACACACACACACACACACACACACACACACACACACACACACACACACACACACACACAACAAGAGGTGGCAATGTATTAATTAATTGCATTTAATAAATGAGCTCATTATCACACATGACTGTACAAATGCATTGTCCAACAGGTGTTGAAATAATGGGATTAAAAGGGGAGATCCCATCAGAAAGACAAAAACAATAGCAAACACAAATAGCACTTTTGGAATCTGATTTTAGTCAACACATAAGGGAAGGGTGCACCGGTCCTGGAAATACTGCAATACCAGGTCAATGCGTGGAGTGGACAGAGCAAGCTCTATTTCCATCTCCCTGTTCGAAAAATCCATTTAATATATGGTCCCCAGATAGGGGACGTATCAGATATTAAACTGATAAGAACAGATACTACACTTGATCTTAGCCAAAAGGCCGAGAAGCGATAACCCGAATGGGCCGGCCGTTGACCGAGCCTGCCTAATACTGCTGTTCACCCCTTGCAGCGATTGATTCAGCCTACTCCTAGGCAATTCCATGGGGCCCTGCAGGCTCACACACATTTACAGCTACTAAGCGGGAGGGAGGTGAATAAAGGCCGGAGAGGAAGCCAGACAGGATTTGCTTCTTTTGCTTGCACCACAATGCAGTGCTGAAAGAGGAGGAGGAATCTACATAAAAACGCCTTCCTGGCAACGCCCAAATGCCCTCCTGCCATGCAGATAAACACTGGCAGCGGCAGCAAGTGCATGCCCACAGCCACCCCTTGTTCCTTCACACCTTGTATCAGCTTTAATCCAATCCAGTCCGGTGCTGCCTGCTGAGCAGCACTGACCAACACTGCCTGGGCCCAGGCTTTTATCTCTGAGGCAGGCCCCATTATGATGTCAGAAAGCTGGCTCTGGAATCCTGAGGGCTCCACTATGACACGTGCAAAGTTCCGTCTGAACTTTATATAAGACGGTGCGGCTCAGTCAGTCACTCAGTGTTGCCTGAGAGGGCAACACTGCAACAGCCGGCCGCCAGGCTGTCTTTTTTTTGCACAGCTACTTGCCTCCAGGAGGCCACAAGAGGGAGACAAGGGACTGCAAAATGGAAAATAGGCATCCACCAACTTTACAGACAACTTCTCTTTGCTCCTACAACCTCCATCCTTGCACAGTTTGTTATTCTTCCAGGTAACATAGTAACAAATCCAAATTGCTGCTCTCTTTGTAGGCAAGCAAGGGTTTGTTGCAACTGCAATTCTTACTTCTTCTTGAAATGTAGGGACGACAGTACATTCCATCACATCCATCTAGTGTACACAGGTAGGTCCATTGTGGCGGGTAGGCGGCTGGCTGCTTTAATGGCTGTTTGCTGTTCCCCTACTCCACTCCACTCCACTATTTGACTGTGGTGCTGCATCAATCAGTGGCTGGCTCAGGTGCAGCTCTTTAACTTACCTAAAAGGGAGGGCGGAGAGAAGACAAGGAAGGTGAATGAGCTGTTCCAATGTGAAATGCCGGAAACACAGAAACACAGAAGACACACACACACACACACACACACACACACACACACACACACACACACACACACACACACACACACACAACAAGAGGTGGCAATGTATTAATTAATTGCATTTAATAAATGAGCTCATTATCACACATGACTGTACAAATGCATTGTCCAACAGGTGTTGAAATAATGGGATTAAAAGGGGAGATCCCATCAGAAAGACAAAAACAATAGCAAACACAAATAGCACTTTTGGAATCTGATTTTAGTCAACACATAAGGGAAGGGTGCACCGGTCCTGGAAATACTGCAATACCAGGTCAATGCGTGGAGTGGACAGAGCAAGCTCTATTTCCATCTCCCTGTTCGAAAAATCCATTTAATATATGGTCCCCAGATAGGGGACGTATCAGATATTAAACTGATAAGAACAGATACTACACTTGATCTTAGCCAAAAGGCCGAGAAGCGATAACCCGAATGGGCCGGCCGTTGACCGAGCCTGCCTAATACTGCTGTTCACCCCTTGCAGCGATTGATTCAGCCTACTCCTAGGCAATTCCATGGGGCCCTGCAGGCTCACACACATTTACAGCTACTAAGCGGGAGGGAGGTGAATAAAGGCCGGAGAGGAAGCCAGACAGGATTTGCTTCTTTTGCTTGCACCACAATGCAGTGCTGAAAGAGGAGGAGGAATCTACATAAAAACGCCTTCCTGGCAACGCCCAAATGCCCTCCTGCCATGCAGATAAACACTGGCAGCGGCAGCAAGTGCATGCCCACAGCCACCCCTTGTTCCTTCACACCTTGTATCAGCTTTAATCCAATCCAGTCCGGTGCTGCCTGCTGAGCAGCACTGACCAACACTGCCTGGGCCCAGGCTTTTATCTCTGAGGCAGGCCCCATTATGATGTCAGAAAGCTGGCTCTGGAATCCTGAGGGCTCCACTATGACACGTGCAAAGTTCCGTCTGAACTTTATATAAGACGGTGCGGCTCAGTCAGTCACTCAGTGTTGCCTGAGAGGGCAACACTGCAACAGCCGGCCGCCAGGCTGTCTTTTTTTTGCACAGCTACTTGCCTCCAGGAGGCCACAAGAGGGAGACAAGGGACTGCAAAATGGAAAATAGGCATCCACCAACTTTACAGACAACTTCTCTTTGCTCCTACAACCTCCATCCTTGCACAGTTTGTTATTCTTCCAGGTAACATAGTAACAAATCCAAATTGCTGCTCTCTTTGTAGGCAAGCAAGGGTTTGTTGCAACTGCAATTCTTACTTCTTCTTGAAATGTAGGGACGACAGTACATTCCATCACATCCATCTAGTGTACACAGGTAGGTCCATTGTGGCGGGTAGGCGGCTGGCTGCTTTAATGGCTGTTTGCTGTTCCCCTACTCCACTCCACTCCACTATTTGACTGTGGTGCTGCATCAATCAGTGGCTGGCTCAGGTGCAGCTCTTTAACTTACCTAAAAGGGAGGGCGGAGAGAAGACAAGGAAGGTGAATGAGCTGTTCCAATGTGAAATGCCGGAAACACAGAAACACAGAAGACACACACACACACACACACACACACACACACACACACACACACACACACACACAACAAGAGGTGGCAATGTATTAATTAATTGCATTTAATAAATGAGCTCATTATCACACATGACTGTACAAATGCATTGTCCAACAGGTGTTGAAATAATGGGATTAAAAGGGGAGATCCCATCAGAAAGACAAAAACAATAGCAAACACAAATAGCACTTTTGGAATCTGATTTTAGTCAACACATAAGGGAAGGGTGCACCGGTCCTGGAAATACTGCAATACCAGGTCAATGCGTGGAGTGGACAGAGCAAGCTCTATTTCCATCTCCCTGTTCGAAAAATCCATTTAATATATGGTCCCCAGATAGGGGACGTATCAGATATTAAACTGATAAGAACAGATACTACACTTGATCTTAGCCAAAAGGCCGAGAAGCGATAACCCGAATGGGCCGGCCGTTGACCGAGCCTGCCTAATACTGCTGTTCACCCCTTGCAGCGATTGATTCAGCCTACTCCTAGGCAATTCCATGGGGCCCTGCAGGCTCACACACATTTACAGCTACTAAGCGGGAGGGAGGTGAATAAAGGCCGGAGAGGAAGCCAGACAGGATTTGCTTCTTTTGCTTGCACCACAATGCAGTGCTGAAAGAGGAGGAGGAATCTACATAAAAACGCCTTCCTGGCAACGCCCAAATGCCCTCCTGCCATGCAGATAAACACTGGCAGCGGCAGCAAGTGCATGCCCACAGCCACCCCTTGTTCCTTCACACCTTGTATCAGCTTTAATCCAATCCAGTCCGGTGCTGCCTGCTGAGCAGCACTGACCAACACTGCCTGGGCCCAGGCTTTTATCTCTGAGGCAGGCCCCATTATGATGTCAGAAAGCTGGCTCTGGAATCCTGAGGGCTCCACTATGACACGTGCAAAGTTCCGTCTGAACTTTATATAAGACGGTGCGGCTCAGTCAGTCACTCAGTGTTGCCTGAGAGGGCAACACTGCAACAGCCGGCCGCCAGGCTGTCTTTTTTTTGCACAGCTACTTGCCTCCAGGAGGCCACAAGAGGGAGACAAGGGACTGCAAAATGGAAAATAGGCATCCACCAACTTTACAGACAACTTCTCTTTGCTCCTACAACCTCCATCCTTGCACAGTTTGTTATTCTTCCAGGTAACATAGTAACAAATCCAAATTGCTGCTCTCTTTGTAGGCAAGCAAGGGTTTGTTGCAACTGCAATTCTTACTTCTTCTTGAAATGTAGGGACGACAGTACATTCCATCACATCCATCTAGTGTACACAGGTAGGTCCATTGTGGCGGGTAGGCGGCTGGCTGCTTTAATGGCTGTTTGCTGTTCCCCTACTCCACTCCACTCCACTATTTGACTGTGGTGCTGCATCAATCAGTGGCTGGCTCAGGTGCAGCTCTTTAACTTACCTAAAAGGGAGGGCGGAGAGAAGACAAGGAAGGTGAATGAGCTGTTCCAATGTGAAATGCCGGAAACACAGAAACACAGAAGACACACACACACACACACACACACACACACACACACACACACACACACACACACACACACACACACACAACAAGAGGTGGCAATGTATTAATTAATTGCATTTAATAAATGAGCTCATTATCACACATGACTGTACAAATGCATTGTCCAACAGGTGTTGAAATAATGGGATTAAAAGGGGAGATCCCATCAGAAAGACAAAAACAATAGCAAACACAAATAGCACTTTTGGAATCTGATTTTAGTCAACACATAAGGGAAGGGTGCACCGGTCCTGGAAATACTGCAATACCAGGTCAATGCGTGGAGTGGACAGAGCAAGCTCTATTTCCATCTCCCTGTTCGAAAAATCCATTTAATATATGGTCCCCAGATAGGGGACGTATCAGATATTAAACTGATAAGAACAGATTTTTTTTTAAGTTGGCTACCCCCTCGCGGGGGTGTCAATGATTTATTACTTAAAATTCAAAAAATATTTACAATGAATTACAGCTTTTTACAATGAATTACAGTAATAAAATCAATTTACATAAAAACACATAAAAGGGGACATGGTGGCAAATTCTTATATATTGGAGTTCCATTCTTTTACAAACCATTTATTTGAAAGGGTGGCATTTCTTTTTTTATCTAATAAATAATAAATGTACATCTCGCTAAAACAAAGACCTAAAACATCGTCAACAGATAAAACATCGTGCTTAAAAATCAGGATGTTCCTGGCCTTCCACAGAGCTTCTTTTACGCAGTTCATCGTCTTCCATGCAATAGTCTTTTGGTTCGCGGTTGGGCATCCAAAGAGTCCATATAAAATCATTTCGTAAGTCAAGTCCTTTAGGTCTGCCATCTTCTTCATTAGAGGGAATATCTTTATCCAAATATGTTTAGTAAAATCGCAAGTCCAAAAAATATGACGCACGGTCTCCTCAGCCTGGCAGCCTTCCCTCGGACAGATGGCAGACCTCGCGAATCCTCTCCTGAATTGGAATGCCCGGCATGGAAGACATTGATGAACGCAGCTCCAGGCCAGGTCCATCTGTGTATTAAAAAGATAAAACACATTAACCATTTTGAAGATAAAAGCACAGCGTTCATTATTAAAATTTTCAATATTAGTGACGACTTCATTTCCTCTTATGTCTTTTATAAGTTTCTTACTGTTTATCATGTCATTAAAATTTTTCCCTTTAAAATTAAACAAGGCCACTATTTTCTCTAAAATCACGTAATTTGCTGGTAGATTAAAAGCATAAGGTGAGGTTAAAACAATTTCAAACCACCCCATCCTTCGCATAAAAAACCCAGTATTAAAACGTAGAAAATAAGACCAATGATGTTGTTTAAAAAGAGAATTAAGACAGAAACAAAAGTACTTGATTAAAAGAAACCTATTAAAATCTGGAAAGTCTTTGCCACCCTTTGGTTTGATTTTCATTACCGTCTCACGTTTAAGTTTCTCCATTCTGGAACTCCAAAAGAAGGTAAAACAAGCTTTAGTAATTTTTCTTAATAAAACCGTGGGAGGAGGGAAAACCATGCTTAAGTATAAAAGCAAAGGTAAAATTATCATTTTAATTATTAAAATTTTTCCCTCCATGGTAAGCTTCCTCATGTTCCACATGCATATTTTTTGATTTACCTTCTGCGCCACCATGTCCCAACTGATAAAACCATTGTCGTACTCACTGAAGGAGACACCTAAAATTTTAATATTATCAGACACAGGAACCGGTATATCTCTAAGAGCCATGCTTCCTATGTTTAAAATATGACTCTTGCTGAAGTTTACTTTAAAACCGGAAGCACAGCAATAAAACTCGATTTGCCTAAGGGTTCTCTGAAGCGACAGGGCGTCCCTACATAAAACCGCCACATCATCCATGTACCCCACTGCTTTGGCCTCTACGCCGCCTCCCCCGGGCAGGGGGACTCCACGGATACACTTATCGCGGCGAATTGCGCATAACAGAGGCTCCAATGCACATATAAAAAGCAGTGGGGACAAGGGACACCCCTGCTTCACCCCAGAGTTTAAAAATACGTCCTGTGTCTTAAAACCATTCACTAAAATTTTGCTGGTGCATTCTCTGTAAAAGGCTTTAATAGATAATAAAAATCCTTCAGGTATACCCATACGTTCTAAAACCTTAAAAAGATAAAAATGAGAGACACGGTCGAACGCCTTCTCAAAGTCTATAGATAAAATGGCTAATTTAACTTTTCTAGACCTCGTGTCCTCAATCACGTCTTTTATTAGGTTTAAATTATCCCAGATGCTGCGGCCTGGCACCCCACACACCTGGTCAGAGTGTATAATGTGGGGTATTATGGCTTTTAATCTATTTGCACATATTTTAGCCATAATTTTATAGTCGCTATTTAGAAGGGTTATTGGTCTCCAATTCTTTAAAACTGCGATGTCACCCGTCTTATACAGCAGGGAGACCTCACCCTTCCGCCAGGACTTAGGCAGCATCTTGGAATTAAAAACATCAGAAAAAAGGTTAAAAAGATCCTCTTTTAAAATGTCATAAAATTTTACATAAAACTCACTGGGTATACCGTCCGGTCCGGGAACTTTCCCTGTTTTAAAACTCTTAACAGTTTCTAAAACCTCCTGCTCCGTCAGCTCCTGTAATAAAAAATTCTGGGAGACAGAGTCTAAAACAGTAGTAATCTCCTTCAGTGAGTCACGCATAAAATTATGATCCACAGTCTTAACATTAAAAAGGTCAGTGTAAAACTCATGAACTTTACTTAAAAGACCCTGTACATCTGACACCCCTTCTATATTTTTGATAATTGCCTTTTTGTTATTTATTTTCTTAAAAAAGTACCTGGAGCAGGTCTCGTTCTCCTCCACATGTTGTATTTTTGAACGGAATATAATCTCTTTACCTTTCTGCTCCAGGCACTGGGCTATCTCCTTTTTCAAATTGGTGATGTCATCTTTAACGTCTATGTCATGATCTTGCATTTTGTACAGGGTCTGCAGACGGGTATTGAGAATTTTAAAAAAAGCGTATTTCTCTTTGGCTTTCGCCACGCTTTTCTTAATAAAAAAATCTTTTATTTTCTTTTTCATTTTCTCCCACCATGCACTGATGGGAGTACGTGTGTCTCTTACCCGCCTGCTTTCTTGGTAAAATTCAATAAAATCTGCTAAAACCTGTGGATCGTCTAAAAGGGAAACATTCATCTTCCAGGACTTTTTACATACAATATTATTAAGATCATGCTTTACTTTAAAAGATAAAAGCCTGTGATCTGAAAACACATTGGTTAAAACTTCACAATTAAAAGGCAGTAAATTTTCAGAACAAAAGATAAAATCAATCCTGGAGCTACAGGTGGCGTTGCTCCAGGTAACGCCGGCTTCCTCTGGACTGCTCCTGTTACATTCTTTGTATATGTCTTTTAATTTAAAATCAGTCACGATATCCTTGAGCAGTCCAGAGGTCCTGTCATAGTTCCTACTCGTACTGTTGGTAAGCCGGCGTTCTCCTCTCAGGATACAATTAAAATCACCTGCGAGGATAAAAGGCTCAGATGTGTTGATAAAAAGCGGTAAAATCTCCAGCATCCTCGCTCTTTCGTTCTTTTCTGGTGATCCGTAAAAATTTAAAAACTGCCACTTTACACCATCAATAAAAGCTTTAACCATTAAAATACGTCCTGGTAAGATTTCTTGAATAAAATCAATTAAAACGTTTCCCTTAAAAAGAATGGCGACCCCTGCTGATCTGGACTCGTTGGATCCAGACCAGACGGATGGACCATACTTCCAATCCTTTTTGTAATTTTCATATCTCATTGTATGGGGAATGCCGCACTCCTGCAGGAAAAATACAGAGGCTGCCAGGCAAGATAAAAAATTGAAGAGAGCAACCCTTCTCACTTTTGACTTGGCACCCCTCACGTTGAGGGAGATTCCCATGAGCTCAGACATCGTGGAGAGTTAAAGCAAAATTCTGATTTTAAAATAATAAATAATAGGCGTACTTAAAATCAGATTGCTCCTCCACCAGCAATACCCGAAACCTCACTTGAACTCATGGCCCCGCCCTCATCCGACTCAACTGAAAAGAGGGACGAGGCAGGAGAAGAACTACTGTCGCTGAGAGCTGAGCCAGCAACACTCACCTCGTACACGGGGAGCCCAGACTCGCACAGCCTCACCTGGGTCTCTCTCGGTTGACCGACTGGGTCCATGTCTGGTGGGTCCCCCAAGGGCCCCGCCTCTCCCCCCTGGGCCCGTGAAGGCCGGTCTAGAGGGGGAGGTTGTGCGCATGGCGGGGTGTCCGATAATACGGAGGGAGCAGTGCCCGTCCTCCTCACCAGTGCAGGCGAGGAGGGGGTCCCAGGAGGAGCCACATCTTTCCGCACGGACGTATCCATCTGCTCCTCCCCTGTCTCCCTCCTACTGGCACGTTCTTGCTTCCCCTTTTTACGGGGACCCACCTGTACCCAGTCTTCTCCTTCCGAGTCGGTCTCTAGAGACCCAGGATTAGGAGCAGGCCCGGCACCGCCTGAGCAACCAGCCGTCTGGGATGCCACAGGTTCATCGATGGCCTGCTCCTTTTCTGCCTTCCTCTTGGCCTGCCGTTTTTCCTTGGCGCTGGGCTCATTTTTATCCCCTGAGGTCGCTGGCTGAGAGGCACCTGTTTTGGCTTCGGCTAGCCGTACTCTTGAAGCCCAGGTACCTCTCTGCTCTTTCGCCGCAACAGCTTGTTCTCCTCCTTGAGGACGGGACTGCTCTGCTGGTGGAGCACGTGGGGGCACCTCGGGTTGCTCATCTTCTTCGCCTCGGTACCTATGTGGACAAGCATAATAAAGATGACCAGTTTTTTGACAAAAATTGCATTTTTTCTCTTCTGTACATTCTCTCATTGTGTGTTGTTTACTTCCACAGTTCCTGCAGGTGACATCGCAGTTAAAACTGGTATGTCCATAGGTACCGCAGGCCCTGCAGAAGTTTGGCATTCCTGAGAAATAGAGGTCGCCATTCACATTCCCAAGTTTAAAACGAGCAGGTGGTAGCTTCGTTTCTTGGGTGGAGGGGTCCTTTATTAGCGTAACAATAAATTTCCATTTGACGGTCCACACACCGCACTCGTTCATAACTCTCCCCAGCAGCTTAACGTTCTTAAAGTATGCAGCAAGAAACGCCGCCACTTCCTGATCTTTCACGTATGGGGAATACATTTTAATCACTACGAGTTTGGTTACTTCAAAAGCGTGTTCAATTACCTGGACTCCCAAGGCCATGAGTTCACCTTGTTGCCTCTCAGCTTTTCCCATGGCATCACGGAGGATTCCTTCTCCCATAAAAGTCACGTCGTACACTCCACGCCTTGGGTAGTCCTGGATCGCCAAAATCTCGTTCTTGTGGACCGCCAACCGCTTTTCCAAAATATCGTGGACAAGGAACTTGAGACCACGAGGACCGCCTCCACCCTCTGCCAAGATAAATCTTGCAGTATTCCGCAACCGGGCGTATACCGGCACCGCATCAGGTCCGCCTGCCATTTGCGTGGCCAGGTCGGTACCGCACAGCTTGCGCTGCGCCCTTTGGGTTCAAGGAGACACACCAAAGGGCTGGGGGGGGATCGCAACTCGTTGCTCAGGACTAAGCCTCTCTCCCAAATAGCAGCACGGGGGTGAAGTCCAGGCGAACCTGGACGATCCCCCGAGGCCGAGAGAGAGGGTACCTGAGCACCTTCTGACTAAAAACCTCCTGTATAAATACACTTGGTCTTAGCCAAAAGGCCGAGAAGCGATAACCCGAATGGGCCGGCCGTTGACCGAGCCTGCCTAATACTGCTGTTCACCCCTTGCAGCGATTGATTCAGCCTACTCCTAGGCAATTCCATGGGGCCCTGCAGGCTCACACACATTTACAGCTACTAAGCGGGAGGGAGGTGAATAAAGGCCGGAGAGGAAGCCAGACAGGATTTGCTTCTTTTGCTTGCACCACAATGCAGTGCTGAAAGAGGAGGAGGAATCTACATAAAAACGCCTTCCTGGCAACGCCCAAATGCCCTCCTGCCATGCAGATAAACACTGGCAGCGGCAGCAAGTGCATGCCCACAGCCACCCCTTGTTCCTTCACACCTTGTATCAGCTTTAATCCAATCCAGTCCGGTGCTGCCTGCTGAGCAGCACTGACCAACACTGCCTGGGCCCAGGCTTTTATCTCTGAGGCAGGCCCCATTATGATGTCAGAAAGCTGGCTCTGGAATCCTGAGGGCTCCACTATGACACGTGCAAAGTTCCGTCTGAACTTTATATAAGACGGTGCGGCTCAGTCAGTCACTCAGTGTTGCCTGAGAGGGCAACACTGCAACAGCCGGCCGCCAGGCTGTCTTTTTTTTGCACAGCTACTTGCCTCCAGGAGGCCACAAGAGGGAGACAAGGGACTGCAAAATGGAAAATAGGCATCCACCAACTTTACAGACAACTTCTCTTTGCTCCTACAACCTCCATCCTTGCACAGTTTGTTATTCTTCCAGGTAACATAGTAACAAATCCAAATTGCTGCTCTCTTTGTAGGCAAGCAAGGGTTTGTTGCAACTGCAATTCTTACTTCTTCTTGAAATGTAGGGACGACAGTACATTCCATCACATCCATCTAGTGTACACAGGTAGGTCCATTGTGGCGGGTAGGCGGCTGGCTGCTTTAATGGCTGTTTGCTGTTCCCCTACTCCACTCCACTCCACTATTTGACTGTGGTGCTGCATCAATCAGTGGCTGGCTCAGGTGCAGCTCTTTAACTTACCTAAAAGGGAGGGCGGAGAGAAGACAAGGAAGGTGAATGAGCTGTTCCAATGTGAAATGCCGGAAACACAGAAACACAGAAGACACACACACACACACACACACACACACACACACACACACAACAAGAGGTGGCAATGTATTAATTAATTGCATTTAATAAATGAGCTCATTATCACACATGACTGTACAAATGCATTGTCCAACAGGTGTTGAAATAATGGGATTAAAAGGGGAGATCCCATCAGAAAGACAAAAACAATAGCAAACACAAATAGCACTTTTGGAATCTGATTTTAGTCAACACATAAGGGAAGGGTGCACCGGTCCTGGAAATACTGCAATACCAGGTCAATGCGTGGAGTGGACAGAGCAAGCTCTATTTCCATCTCCCTGTTCGAAAAATCCATTTAATATATGGTCCCCAGATAGGGGACGTATCAGATATTAAACTGATAAGAACAGATACTACACTTGATCTTAGCCAAAAGGCCGAGAAGCGATAACCCGAATGGGCCGGCCGTTGACCGAGCCTGCCTAATACTGCTGTTCACCCCTTGCAGCGATTGATTCAGCCTACTCCTAGGCAATTCCATGGGGCCCTGCAGGCTCACACACATTTACAGCTACTAAGCGGGAGGGAGGTGAATAAAGGCCGGAGAGGAAGCCAGACAGGATTTGCTTCTTTTGCTTGCACCACAATGCAGTGCTGAAAGAGGAGGAGGAATCTACATAAAAACGCCTTCCTGGCAACGCCCAAATGCCCTCCTGCCATGCAGATAAACACTGGCAGCGGCAGCAAGTGCATGCCCACAGCCACCCCTTGTTCCTTCACACCTTGTATCAGCTTTAATCCAATCCAGTCCGGTGCTGCCTGCTGAGCAGCACTGACCAACACTGCCTGGGCCCAGGCTTTTATCTCTGAGGCAGGCCCCATTATGATGTCAGAAAGCTGGCTCTGGAATCCTGAGGGCTCCACTATGACACGTGCAAAGTTCCGTCTGAACTTTATATAAGACGGTGCGGCTCAGTCAGTCACTCAGTGTTGCCTGAGAGGGCAACACTGCAACAGCCGGCCGCCAGGCTGTCTTTTTTTTGCACAGCTACTTGCCTCCAGGAGGCCACAAGAGGGAGACAAGGGACTGCAAAATGGAAAATAGGCATCCACCAACTTTACAGACAACTTCTCTTTGCTCCTACAACCTCCATCCTTGCACAGTTTGTTATTCTTCCAGGTAACATAGTAACAAATCCAAATTGCTGCTCTCTTTGTAGGCAAGCAAGGGTTTGTTGCAACTGCAATTCTTACTTCTTCTTGAAATGTAGGGACGACAGTACATTCCATCACATCCATCTAGTGTACACAGGTAGGTCCATTGTGGCGGGTAGGCGGCTGGCTGCTTTAATGGCTGTTTGCTGTTCCCCTACTCCACTCCACTCCACTATTTGACTGTGGTGCTGCATCAATCAGTGGCTGGCTCAGGTGCAGCTCTTTAACTTACCTAAAAGGGAGGGCGGAGAGAAGACAAGGAAGGTGAATGAGCTGTTCCAATGTGAAATGCCGGAAACACAGAAACACAGAAGACACACACACACACACACACACACACACACACACACACACACACACACACACACACACACAACAAGAGGTGGCAATGTATTAATTAATTGCATTTAATAAATGAGCTCATTATCACACATGACTGTACAAATGCATTGTCCAACAGGTGTTGAAATAATGGGATTAAAAGGGGAGATCCCATCAGAAAGACAAAAACAATAGCAAACACAAATAGCACTTTTGGAATCTGATTTTAGTCAACACATAAGGGAAGGGTGCACCGGTCCTGGAAATACTGCAATACCAGGTCAATGCGTGGAGTGGACAGAGCAAGCTCTATTTCCATCTCCCTGTTCGAAAAATCCATTTAATATATGGTCCCCAGATAGGGGACGTATCAGATATTAAACTGATAAGAACAGATACTACACTTGATCTTAGCCAAAAGGCCGAGAAGCGATAACCCGAATGGGCCGGCCGTTGACCGAGCCTGCCTAATACTGCTGTTCACCCCTTGCAGCGATTGATTCAGCCTACTCCTAGGCAATTCCATGGGGCCCTGCAGGCTCACACACATTTACAGCTACTAAGCGGGAGGGAGGTGAATAAAGGCCGGAGAGGAAGCCAGACAGGATTTGCTTCTTTTGCTTGCACCACAATGCAGTGCTGAAAGAGGAGGAGGAATCTACATAAAAACGCCTTCCTGGCAACGCCCAAATGCCCTCCTGCCATGCAGATAAACACTGGCAGCGGCAGCAAGTGCATGCCCACAGCCACCCCTTGTTCCTTCACACCTTGTATCAGCTTTAATCCAATCCAGTCCGGTGCTGCCTGCTGAGCAGCACTGACCAACACTGCCTGGGCCCAGGCTTTTATCTCTGAGGCAGGCCCCATTATGATGTCAGAAAGCTGGCTCTGGAATCCTGAGGGCTCCACTATGACACGTGCAAAGTTCCGTCTGAACTTTATATAAGACGGTGCGGCTCAGTCAGTCACTCAGTGTTGCCTGAGAGGGCAACACTGCAACAGCCGGCCGCCAGGCTGTCTTTTTTTTGCACAGCTACTTGCCTCCAGGAGGCCACAAGAGGGAGACAAGGGACTGCAAAATGGAAAATAGGCATCCACCAACTTTACAGACAACTTCTCTTTGCTCCTACAACCTCCATCCTTGCACAGTTTGTTATTCTTCCAGGTAACATAGTAACAAATCCAAATTGCTGCTCTCTTTGTAGGCAAGCAAGGGTTTGTTGCAACTGCAATTCTTACTTCTTCTTGAAATGTAGGGACGACAGTACATTCCATCACATCCATCTAGTGTACACAGGTAGGTCCATTGTGGCGGGTAGGCGGCTGGCTGCTTTAATGGCTGTTTGCTGTTCCCCTACTCCACTCCACTCCACTATTTGACTGTGGTGCTGCATCAATCAGTGGCTGGCTCAGGTGCAGCTCTTTAACTTACCTAAAAGGGAGGGCGGAGAGAAGACAAGGAAGGTGAATGAGCTGTTCCAATGTGAAATGCCGGAAACACAGAAACACAGAAGACACACACACACACACACACACACACACACACACACACACACACACACACACACACACACACACACAACAAGAGGTGGCAATGTATTAATTAATTGCATTTAATAAATGAGCTCATTATCACACATGACTGTACAAATGCATTGTCCAACAGGTGTTGAAATAATGGGATTAAAAGGGGAGATCCCATCAGAAAGACAAAAACAATAGCAAACACAAATAGCACTTTTGGAATCTGATTTTAGTCAACACATAAGGGAAGGGTGCACCGGTCCTGGAAATACTGCAATACCAGGTCAATGCGTGGAGTGGACAGAGCAAGCTCTATTTCCATCTCCCTGTTCGAAAAATCCATTTAATATATGGTCCCCAGATAGGGGACGTATCAGATATTAAACTGATAAGAACAGATACTACACTTGATCTTAGCCAAAAGGCCGAGAAGCGATAACCCGAATGGGCCGGCCGTTGACCGAGCCTGCCTAATACTGCTGTTCACCCCTTGCAGCGATTGATTCAGCCTACTCCTAGGCAATTCCATGGGGCCCTGCAGGCTCACACACATTTACAGCTACTAAGCGGGAGGGAGGTGAATAAAGGCCGGAGAGGAAGCCAGACAGGATTTGCTTCTTTTGCTTGCACCACAATGCAGTGCTGAAAGAGGAGGAGGAATCTACATAAAAACGCCTTCCTGGCAACGCCCAAATGCCCTCCTGCCATGCAGATAAACACTGGCAGCGGCAGCAAGTGCATGCCCACAGCCACCCCTTGTTCCTTCACACCTTGTATCAGCTTTAATCCAATCCAGTCCGGTGCTGCCTGCTGAGCAGCACTGACCAACACTGCCTGGGCCCAGGCTTTTATCTCTGAGGCAGGCCCCATTATGATGTCAGAAAGCTGGCTCTGGAATCCTGAGGGCTCCACTATGACACGTGCAAAGTTCCGTCTGAACTTTATATAAGACGGTGCGGCTCAGTCAGTCACTCAGTGTTGCCTGAGAGGGCAACACTGCAACAGCCGGCCGCCAGGCTGTCTTTTTTTTGCACAGCTACTTGCCTCCAGGAGGCCACAAGAGGGAGACAAGGGACTGCAAAATGGAAAATAGGCATCCACCAACTTTACAGACAACTTCTCTTTGCTCCTACAACCTCCATCCTTGCACAGTTTGTTATTCTTCCAGGTAACATAGTAACAAATCCAAATTGCTGCTCTCTTTGTAGGCAAGCAAGGGTTTGTTGCAACTGCAATTCTTACTTCTTCTTGAAATGTAGGGACGACAGTACATTCCATCACATCCATCTAGTGTACACAGGTAGGTCCATTGTGGCGGGTAGGCGGCTGGCTGCTTTAATGGCTGTTTGCTGTTCCCCTACTCCACTCCACTCCACTATTTGACTGTGGTGCTGCATCAATCAGTGGCTGGCTCAGGTGCAGCTCTTTAACTTACCTAAAAGGGAGGGCGGAGAGAAGACAAGGAAGGTGAATGAGCTGTTCCAATGTGAAATGCCGGAAACACAGAAACACAGAAGACACACACACACACACACACACACACACACACAACAAGAGGTGGCAATGTATTAATTAATTGCATTTAATAAATGAGCTCATTATCACACATGACTGTACAAATGCATTGTCCAACAGGTGTTGAAATAATGGGATTAAAAGGGGAGATCCCATCAGAAAGACAAAAACAATAGCAAACACAAATAGCACTTTTGGAATCTGATTTTAGTCAACACATAAGGGAAGGGTGCACCGGTCCTGGAAATACTGCAATACCAGGTCAATGCGTGGAGTGGACAGAGCAAGCTCTATTTCCATCTCCCTGTTCGAAAAATCCATTTAATATATGGTCCCCAGATAGGGGACGTATCAGATATTAAACTGATAAGAACAGATACTACACTTGATCTTAGCCAAAAGGCCGAGAAGCGATAACCCGAATGGGCCGGCCGTTGACCGAGCCTGCCTAATACTGCTGTTCACCCCTTGCAGCGATTGATTCAGCCTACTCCTAGGCAATTCCATGGGGCCCTGCAGGCTCACACACATTTACAGCTACTAAGCGGGAGGGAGGTGAATAAAGGCCGGAGAGGAAGCCAGACAGGATTTGCTTCTTTTGCTTGCACCACAATGCAGTGCTGAAAGAGGAGGAGGAATCTACATAAAAACGCCTTCCTGGCAACGCCCAAATGCCCTCCTGCCATGCAGATAAACACTGGCAGCGGCAGCAAGTGCATGCCCACAGCCACCCCTTGTTCCTTCACACCTTGTATCAGCTTTAATCCAATCCAGTCCGGTGCTGCCTGCTGAGCAGCACTGACCAACACTGCCTGGGCCCAGGCTTTTATCTCTGAGGCAGGCCCCATTATGATGTCAGAAAGCTGGCTCTGGAATCCTGAGGGCTCCACTATGACACGTGCAAAGTTCCGTCTGAACTTTATATAAGACGGTGCGGCTCAGTCAGTCACTCAGTGTTGCCTGAGAGGGCAACACTGCAACAGCCGGCCGCCAGGCTGTCTTTTTTTTGCACAGCTACTTGCCTCCAGGAGGCCACAAGAGGGAGACAAGGGACTGCAAAATGGAAAATAGGCATCCACCAACTTTACAGACAACTTCTCTTTGCTCCTACAACCTCCATCCTTGCACAGTTTGTTATTCTTCCAGGTAACATAGTAACAAATCCAAATTGCTGCTCTCTTTGTAGGCAAGCAAGGGTTTGTTGCAACTGCAATTCTTACTTCTTCTTGAAATGTAGGGACGACAGTACATTCCATCACATCCATCTAGTGTACACAGGTAGGTCCATTGTGGCGGGTAGGCGGCTGGCTGCTTTAATGGCTGTTTGCTGTTCCCCTACTCCACTCCACTCCACTATTTGACTGTGGTGCTGCATCAATCAGTGGCTGGCTCAGGTGCAGCTCTTTAACTTACCTAAAAGGGAGGGCGGAGAGAAGACAAGGAAGGTGAATGAGCTGTTCCAATGTGAAATGCCGGAAACACAGAAACACAGAAGACACACACACACACACACACACACACACACACACACACACACACACACACACACACACACACACACACAACAAGAGGTGGCAATGTATTAATTAATTGCATTTAATAAATGAGCTCATTATCACACATGACTGTACAAATGCATTGTCCAACAGGTGTTGAAATAATGGGATTAAAAGGGGAGATCCCATCAGAAAGACAAAAACAATAGCAAACACAAATAGCACTTTTGGAATCTGATTTTAGTCAACACATAAGGGAAGGGTGCACCGGTCCTGGAAATACTGCAATACCAGGTCAATGCGTGGAGTGGACAGAGCAAGCTCTATTTCCATCTCCCTGTTCGAAAAATCCATTTAATATATGGTCCCCAGATAGGGGACGTATCAGATATTAAACTGATAAGAACAGATACTACACTTGATCTTAGCCAAAAGGCCGAGAAGCGATAACCCGAATGGGCCGGCCGTTGACCGAGCCTGCCTAATACTGCTGTTCACCCCTTGCAGCGATTGATTCAGCCTACTCCTAGGCAATTCCATGGGGCCCTGCAGGCTCACACACATTTACAGCTACTAAGCGGGAGGGAGGTGAATAAAGGCCGGAGAGGAAGCCAGACAGGATTTGCTTCTTTTGCTTGCACCACAATGCAGTGCTGAAAGAGGAGGAGGAATCTACATAAAAACGCCTTCCTGGCAACGCCCAAATGCCCTCCTGCCATGCAGATAAACACTGGCAGCGGCAGCAAGTGCATGCCCACAGCCACCCCTTGTTCCTTCACACCTTGTATCAGCTTTAATCCAATCCAGTCCGGTGCTGCCTGCTGAGCAGCACTGACCAACACTGCCTGGGCCCAGGCTTTTATCTCTGAGGCAGGCCCCATTATGATGTCAGAAAGCTGGCTCTGGAATCCTGAGGGCTCCACTATGACACGTGCAAAGTTCCGTCTGAACTTTATATAAGACGGTGCGGCTCAGTCAGTCACTCAGTGTTGCCTGAGAGGGCAACACTGCAACAGCCGGCCGCCAGGCTGTCTTTTTTTTGCACAGCTACTTGCCTCCAGGAGGCCACAAGAGGGAGACAAGGGACTGCAAAATGGAAAATAGGCATCCACCAACTTTACAGACAACTTCTCTTTGCTCCTACAACCTCCATCCTTGCACAGTTTGTTATTCTTCCAGGTAACATAGTAACAAATCCAAATTGCTGCTCTCTTTGTAGGCAAGCAAGGGTTTGTTGCAACTGCAATTCTTACTTCTTCTTGAAATGTAGGGACGACAGTACATTCCATCACATCCATCTAGTGTACACAGGTAGGTCCATTGTGGCGGGTAGGCGGCTGGCTGCTTTAATGGCTGTTTGCTGTTCCCCTACTCCACTCCACTCCACTATTTGACTGTGGTGCTGCATCAATCAGTGGCTGGCTCAGGTGCAGCTCTTTAACTTACCTAAAAGGGAGGGCGGAGAGAAGACAAGGAAGGTGAATGAGCTGTTCCAATGTGAAATGCCGGAAACACAGAAACACAGAAGACACACACACACACACACACACACACACACACACACACACACACACACACACACACACACACACACACACAACAAGAGGTGGCAATGTATTAATTAATTGCATTTAATAAATGAGCTCATTATCACACATGACTGTACAAATGCATTGTCCAACAGGTGTTGAAATAATGGGATTAAAAGGGGAGATCCCATCAGAAAGACAAAAACAATAGCAAACACAAATAGCACTTTTGGAATCTGATTTTAGTCAACACATAAGGGAAGGGTGCACCGGTCCTGGAAATACTGCAATACCAGGTCAATGCGTGGAGTGGACAGAGCAAGCTCTATTTCCATCTCCCTGTTCGAAAAATCCATTTAATATATGGTCCCCAGATAGGGGACGTATCAGATATTAAACTGATAAGAACAGATTTTTTTTTTTTTTTTTTTTTTTTTTTATTAAACCATTCAGGTTTTTTTGAATAAAACCGAGAACTGTAGTTGTTCAAACCACCTCTCTATTTTTCAAAAAATCTCATCATTCTGGTTCATTATTTTATTTTTCCATCAAATACAAGATAAATCAAACAAAATTCCTCAAACTAAATACCTCCATTTTAACATTCGCCATATCCCTTCCGCATCCATACCTCTTTCTAGATCCCATTTATAATAAAAATACAATTTAGCCAATACCATACTAACCACATCCTCCATCTCAAATACTTCTCTTTTATACACATTCAAATTCCTCGTATTCCACAATACCTCTTTCACACAAGTCAAAAAAATCCACAACACTCTATCCTTTTCACTACCCAAACTACACAAACCAAACAAGACAATTTCATACGTCAAACTCTTCAAACCAGTCAATTCTTCGCACAACCCACTCAACTTTTTCCAAACATCCTTTGCATGCTTACACGACCAAAACACATGACTCACATCCTCATCATCCCCACAACCTTCTCTCGGACACCTTTCAGATGCAACCAAACCTCTTCTTTTCTGAACACTCCTTACAGGCAACACTCCATGTACCGACATCCATAATAAATCTTTCTGCTTATTTGACACATCATACGTAACAATCTTCTTCCACACAGACTTAGACTCCATCGAATTCAAACCATTTACAGAACACATCACATTATTCATACACATACTTCTCACAACATTCTTTTCTCTCAAAAATCTCTCCATTCTTACATCCTCTAGCTGGAACTTTTTGATAAATTTTTCTACATACAAATACCACCCCGTGCACTGGAAAGCAATTGGTTTACATAAATTTCGTTTTTCCCAACTTAGACGCTGAATCACCGTTCCAGCTAGATATTTAGACATTCTGGAAGCCTTGGATTCCTTAAATAAAAGCTCTACAAAAAAACGTACACAATTAATTCCAATGAAAATCTCCAAATTTGGGAAATCAAGGCCTCCATTACGTCTGCTTTTCATTAGAATTTCTCTCCTTGCCTTCTCAATCCCGCTCCCCCATAGAAAAAGGAACAAAACTCTATTCACTTTTTTTAACATAGCAACAGCAGGAGGAAAAACCAGAGCAACATATAAAATCATAGGTAGAATAATACTTTTGACAATTAAAACCTTCCCCGAAAAAGAAAGATCCCTCATTCTCCACATTTCCAACTTTCGCACAATCCTACCACCTAACTCATCCCAACTTTCTTTCCCTTTCAGCTCATCATCAAACACAATACCCAAAATTCTCACACCATTCACCTGTTCCATATCAGAATCACACACTCGCTCATTACTGAAAAAAATTTTAAATTTGCTCTTACCCCAATTTATTTTAAAAGCAGACGCAATACAAAACATATTTACAATCAACTTCACTCTGGACATATCATACACTGAATCACACAATACACAAATATCATCCATATATCCCAAAGCTTTCACACGCTTTCCATCACACCCGGGCACCACCAAACCTTTCACAACCTTATCATTTCTAATCATTTGCAACAATGGTTCAATCGCACAAATAAAAAGGATGGGAGACAACGGACAACCCTGTCGCACACCAGACATAATACTAAATGATTCTGAAAAAAACCCATTCACCTGCACACAACTCTTTGCATTCGCGTATAATTTCTTCAACAAACTCACAAACTGAACCGGAAAACCCATTCTCTCTAACACTTTGAACAAAAACACATGCGCCACACGATCAAACGCTTTCTCAAAATCTAACGCACACACAATCACCTTCTTATTCCGACCCTTACAATCCTCAAGCATGTCCCGCACCAACGCCACGTTCTCATGCAATTTCCTTTTCGGTACCGCACATACCTGATCCTCATCAATTACACACCCAATCACATCTCTCATACGATTCGCAATCAGCTTGGCAAAAATTTTATAATCCGTATTCAGCAAAGTAATTGGTCGCCAATTTTCTAACCGTCTCTTATCTCCTTTTTTATGCAACAGAACTACCATACCCTTCTTCATCACATCACACATATTCGTCCCAGAAAACAACACTCTCATAACATCAATAACATCCTTCCCAATTATATCCCAATATTTCCCATAGAAATCAGCTGGTATTCCATCGGTCCCTGGAGACTTATTTTTGGCCATACTTCCCACCACATCCTTTACTTCACCATCCATAATCTCACCAAGCAAAAGCTCACATTCACTTTCAGGAACAAAATTACACACAATATCCAAAAACTCATCATCGTCACCCAGATCACACTTCTTCACATCATACAGTTGTTTATAAAAATCAGACACCACATCAATCACATCCTTACCAAACACCTCTTTATCATCCTTATCCAATAACACATTCATACCACTTTTCCCACCACACATTTTTTTAAAGAAAAATCTAGTGCACTTCTCGTGATTATCTCTAACCTCCACCTTAGACCTAAATATTATTTCTTTCCCTTTCTCTCGGAACCACTCCTTAATATCTTTTTTTGTTTTTTCCAAATCGTGTCTTACATCCATACCCAAATTTTTACATTGTTGAAGGAACGTCATCCGCATATTAAAGCGTGAATATTGCAATCTTTTCCTTCTCGCTCTTCTATACCCTATCTGTCTAAAAAACCCACCAATCTTTTTTTTCACCCATACCCACCATTCACACACATTAGAGAAAGAACTTTTCTTCCTAACCCAAAACCCATATTTTTTCCCAAACCTAGTTTTTACCCTTTCATCACTCAAAAAACTAACATTCATCTTCCATACCCCTCTACCATAAAAGAAATTATTTATAACAAAAACCCCCAACAAACACTCGTGATCTGAAAACCACACTCTCTCCTGCGCATAATCTACACATTTCATTGCTGAAATAGAAAAAAAGAAAAAGTCCAGACGAGAATCCGTTCTTCCGTCATCGGCATGGTACGTAAATGGACCTGGTTTCCTGGTGACAGCGTCCTGCAAAGCAAAGTCCTGCAAAATTTTATTCCACAAACTTCCGGTAGCGTCCACATTTGACTCTGTGGATCCAGCTCGGGCCTGCTTCTCCAGGATACAGTTAATATCACCGACAATAATAACAGGAACTTTACCATGTAGAAAAAATTTTAAACTATCAAAAAGTGCCAACCTATCAGATTTCACAGCATGGCCATAGATATTGATAAGCCTAAACTGCCATCCCTTATAGGATAGTAACACACAGACACATCTTCCTTCCTGAATGATCTGAGTCTGTTTGATGACAAACTCATTATTTTTGAAGAGAATACCAATTCCATCATTCCTATTTGTGGAAGAAAAGGACCAAATTGCTTCCCCAAACTTCCATTCTTCTTTCCTAGGCATTTTTGATAAACCACACTCTTGTACGCAAACAATGTCACTGCCCTTAGAGGCCAAAAAGTCCAGGACTGCAGCACGCTTGTGAGCAGAGGAGAACACCCGTACATTTTGTGAGACAATCTTTAATCTCAAAGACATGCGGGCATAGTATGGTTAGTGGAAAAGCAAGCCATGAAATAGCCAGAACATATCACGTCCCAGGGAAATACATTGCTCTTTCCAGATTTGCCACATTGACTTCACTGAGGAAACCTTCCCCAGGAGAGCTGGGTACTTCTGAGGCCACCTCAGATGACTTAGGGCTACAACTAGAGTCACTGTCCAGCAATGAGAAAGGATTTGCATGAGCAGAATCTTCCAACAAACCAATCTTCAGTCTCTTCACCGCCTTTCCAGATTTCCCCCTTTTTGAGACAACTTTGTGGAAAATTTCCGCACTAGTGGCACTAGGCATCCTGGCCTCCTTCTCGTCCTCCTCCGATATTGACCACTCCACTTTAGCTGAGTCTTCCGTTTTTGACTCTGGGCTAGAGAAAGACAAAATTTGCATACTTGCACCATTATCAGGGTATGCACACCCACTAGGTGGCGCTGTGTCTTCACCTTCCATAGGTATAACCACAGGTGTCTCATCAACAGTTGGCTCTGCAGGAGGGACCACACCCAACTCCATGCTGTCAGTATGTGAGGTTAGAACCTCTCCTAATCCAGCTTTCCCAGGGTCCTGAGAAGCAGCCACAGAAACACTGCCAGCAGGCTCTGAAATTACATCAGAAGAGGCAGCAAGGGAACTTGTTGTTCTCACCTGTCTGCCCCATGTCCTTCTCTCTTGCCCTAAGAAGGGAAACACCTTTGGGCATTTTCTACAGGTATGACCAGGCAAACCACAAATATCACACCTGGATGGGGAAATGCATGCACTAACCTCATGTCCTGTTTCCTTGCAATTTCTGCAAACCTTGCCTTTACATGCATCTTTAGTATGCCCGTAGGAAAAACATGATCTGCAAAATGATGGCATATCTTGGTAGTAAAGATATCCCTTGTTCCCACCAATGGAAAAATTAGCAGGAGGATTCATCACTCCTCCAATACAGCTGGAGTCAGGTTTCAGCCTGACCCAGTACTTGATATCACCATTGAAAACTCCCCATAGGTTCTTCTGCTCCACACCTCCTCTAACATGGGTACAGTAGTGAGCTAAAAAGGCCCTGACCAGCCTTCTATCCAGAAATGGGTTATACATGTGGATGGTAATACATTTCTCCACTGCTGAGAAAAGAGGTAGCACTTCAATAGATTTTAAAGCCTCATGCATATGTTTCTCCTTGAGCAACTGAAAAACATTTAGACAGTAGGCGGCCTCAAAAAAGGATACGTCATACGTAGCAATATTGCTGAAAGCTTGGATACAGAATACCTCTACCAATGTGACTCCAGCCAGGTCCAGAAGGATGTTCTCAATGATGTGCCCAGTATCCACTTCTTCTCTCCTCTGCTCATTCACCACAAAACGAATTGTATTCCGCACAGCTGCCATCTTGATGAGGAATGCCCAACGGCACGATGATCGCTCCCAAAAACGTCGGAGAGGACTCCACGAAAGACCGAACCCCCGGCCCAGACCAGGCAATAAACCTGATCTGAGCCAAAAGGCCGAGAAGCGATAACCCGAATGGGCCGGCCGTTGACCGAGCCTGCCTAATACTGCTGTTCACCCCTTGCAGCGATTGATTCAGCCTACTCCTAGGCAATTCCATGGGGCCCTGCAGGCTCACACACATTTACAGCTACTAAGCGGGAGGGAGGTGAATAAAGGCCGGAGAGGAAGCCAGACAGGATTTGCTTCTTTTGCTTGCACCACAATGCAGTGCTGAAAGAGGAGGAGGAATCTACATAAAAACGCCTTCCTGGCAACGCCCAAATGCCCTCCTGCCATGCAGATAAACACTGGCAGCGGCAGCAAGTGCATGCCCACAGCCACCCCTTGTTCCTTCACACCTTGTATCAGCTTTAATCCAATCCAGTCCGGTGCTGCCTGCTGAGCAGCACTGACCAACACTGCCTGGGCCCAGGCTTTTATCTCTGAGGCAGGCCCCATTATGATGTCAGAAAGCTGGCTCTGGAATCCTGAGGGCTCCACTATGACACGTGCAAAGTTCCGTCTGAACTTTATATAAGACGGTGCGGCTCAGTCAGTCACTCAGTGTTGCCTGAGAGGGCAACACTGCAACAGCCGGCCGCCAGGCTGTCTTTTTTTTGCACAGCTACTTGCCTCCAGGAGGCCACAAGAGGGAGACAAGGGACTGCAAAATGGAAAATAGGCATCCACCAACTTTACAGACAACTTCTCTTTGCTCCTACAACCTCCATCCTTGCACAGTTTGTTATTCTTCCAGGTAACATAGTAACAAATCCAAATTGCTGCTCTCTTTGTAGGCAAGCAAGGGTTTGTTGCAACTGCAATTCTTACTTCTTCTTGAAATGTAGGGACGACAGTACATTCCATCACATCCATCTAGTGTACACAGGTAGGTCCATTGTGGCGGGTAGGCGGCTGGCTGCTTTAATGGCTGTTTGCTGTTCCCCTACTCCACTCCACTCCACTATTTGACTGTGGTGCTGCATCAATCAGTGGCTGGCTCAGGTGCAGCTCTTTAACTTACCTAAAAGGGAGGGCGGAGAGAAGACAAGGAAGGTGAATGAGCTGTTCCAATGTGAAATGCCGGAAACACAGAAACACAGAAGACACACACACACACACACACACACACACACACACACACACACACACACACACACACACACACACACACACACACACACACACAACAAGAGGTGTCAATGTATTAATTAATTGCATTTAATAAATGAGCTCATTATCACACATGACTGTACAAATGCATTGTCCAACAGGTGTTGAAATAATGGGATTAAAAGGGGAGATCCCATCAGAAAGACAAAAACAATAGCAAACACAAATAGCACTTTTGGAATCTGATTTTAGTCAACACATAAGGGAAGGGTGCACCGGTCCTGGAAATACTGCAATACCAGGTCAATGCGTGGAGTGGACAGAGCAAGCTCTATTTCCATCTCCCTGTTCGAAAAATCCATTTAATATATGGTCCCCAGATAGGGGACGTATCAGATATTAAACTGATAAGAACAGATACTACACTTGATCTTAGCCAAAAGGCCGAGAAGCGATAACCCGAATGGGCCGGCCGTTGACCGAGCCTGCCTAATACTGCTGTTCACCCCTTGCAGCGATTGATTCAGCCTACTCCTAGGCAATTCCATGGGGCCCTGCAGGCTCACACACATTTACAGCTACTAAGCGGGAGGGAGGTGAATAAAGGCCGGAGAGGAAGCCAGACAGGATTTGCTTCTTTTGCTTGCACCACAATGCAGTGCTGAAAGAGGAGGAGGAATCTACATAAAAACGCCTTCCTGGCAACGCCCAAATGCCCTCCTGCCATGCAGATAAACACTGGCAGCGGCAGCAAGTGCATGCCCACAGCCACCCCTTGTTCCTTCACACCTTGTATCAGCTTTAATCCAATCCAGTCCGGTGCTGCCTGCTGAGCAGCACTGACCAACACTGCCTGGGCCCAGGCTTTTATCTCTGAGGCAGGCCCCATTATGATGTCAGAAAGCTGGCTCTGGAATCCTGAGGGCTCCACTATGACACGTGCAAAGTTCCGTCTGAACTTTATATAAGACGGTGCGGCTCAGTCAGTCACTCAGTGTTGCCTGAGAGGGCAACACTGCAACAGCCGGCCGCCAGGCTGTCTTTTTTTTGCACAGCTACTTGCCTCCAGGAGGCCACAAGAGGGAGACAAGGGACTGCAAAATGGAAAATAGGCATCCACCAACTTTACAGACAACTTCTCTTTGCTCCTACAACCTCCATCCTTGCACAGTTTGTTATTCTTCCAGGTAACATAGTAACAAATCCAAATTGCTGCTCTCTTTGTAGGCAAGCAAGGGTTTGTTGCAACTGCAATTCTTACTTCTTCTTGAAATGTAGGGACGACAGTACATTCCATCACATCCATCTAGTGTACACAGGTAGGTCCATTGTGGCGGGTAGGCGGCTGGCTGCTTTAATGGCTGTTTGCTGTTCCCCTACTCCACTCCACTCCACTATTTGACTGTGGTGCTGCATCAATCAGTGGCTGGCTCAGGTGCAGCTCTTTAACTTACCTAAAAGGGAGGGCGGAGAGAAGACAAGGAAGGTGAATGAGCTGTTCCAATGTGAAATGCCGGAAACACAGAAACACAGAAGACACACACACACACACACACACACACACACACACACACACACACACACACACACACACAACAAGAGGTGGCAATGTATTAATTAATTGCATTTAATAAATGAGCTCATTATCACACATGACTGTACAAATGCATTGTCCAACAGGTGTTGAAATAATGGGATTAAAAGGGGAGATCCCATCAGAAAGACAAAAACAATAGCAAACACAAATAGCACTTTTGGAATCTGATTTTAGTCAACACATAAGGGAAGGGTGCACCGGTCCTGGAAATACTGCAATACCAGGTCAATGCGTGGAGTGGACAGAGCAAGCTCTATTTCCATCTCCCTGTTCGAAAAATCCATTTAATATATGGTCCCCAGATAGGGGACGTATCAGATATTAAACTGATAAGAACAGATACTACACTTGATCTTAGCCAAAAGGCCGAGAAGCGATAACCCGAATGGGCCGGCCGTTGACCGAGCCTGCCTAATACTGCTGTTCACCCCTTGCAGCGATTGATTCAGCCTACTCCTAGGCAATTCCATGGGGCCCTGCAGGCTCACACACATTTACAGCTACTAAGCGGGAGGGAGGTGAATAAAGGCCGGAGAGGAAGCCAGACAGGATTTGCTTCTTTTGCTTGCACCACAATGCAGTGCTGAAAGAGGAGGAGGAATCTACATAAAAACGCCTTCCTGGCAACGCCCAAATGCCCTCCTGCCATGCAGATAAACACTGGCAGCGGCAGCAAGTGCATGCCCACAGCCACCCCTTGTTCCTTCACACCTTGTATCAGCTTTAATCCAATCCAGTCCGGTGCTGCCTGCTGAGCAGCACTGACCAACACTGCCTGGGCCCAGGCTTTTATCTCTGAGGCAGGCCCCATTATGATGTCAGAAAGCTGGCTCTGGAATCCTGAGGGCTCCACTATGACACGTGCAAAGTTCCGTCTGAACTTTATATAAGACGGTGCGGCTCAGTCAGTCACTCAGTGTTGCCTGAGAGGGCAACACTGCAACAGCCGGCCGCCAGGCTGTCTTTTTTTTGCACAGCTACTTGCCTCCAGGAGGCCACAAGAGGGAGACAAGGGACTGCAAAATGGAAAATAGGCATCCACCAACTTTACAGACAACTTCTCTTTGCTCCTACAACCTCCATCCTTGCACAGTTTGTTATTCTTCCAGGTAACATAGTAACAAATCCAAATTGCTGCTCTCTTTGTAGGCAAGCAAGGGTTTGTTGCAACTGCAATTCTTACTTCTTCTTGAAATGTAGGGACGACAGTACATTCCATCACATCCATCTAGTGTACACAGGTAGGTCCATTGTGGCGGGTAGGCGGCTGGCTGCTTTAATGGCTGTTTGCTGTTCCCCTACTCCACTCCACTCCACTATTTGACTGTGGTGCTGCATCAATCAGTGGCTGGCTCAGGTGCAGCTCTTTAACTTACCTAAAAGGGAGGGCGGAGAGAAGACAAGGAAGGTGAATGAGCTGTTCCAATGTGAAATGCCGGAAACACAGAAACACAGAAGACACACACACACACACACACACACACACACACACACACACACACACACACACACACACACACACAACAAGAGGTGGCAATGTATTAATTAATTGCATTTAATAAATGAGCTCATTATCACACATGACTGTACAAATGCATTGTCCAACAGGTGTTGAAATAATGGGATTAAAAGGGGAGATCCCATCAGAAAGACAAAAACAATAGCAAACACAAATAGCACTTTTGGAATCTGATTTTAGTCAACACATAAGGGAAGGGTGCACCGGTCCTGGAAATACTGCAATACCAGGTCAATGCGTGGAGTGGACAGAGCAAGCTCTATTTCCATCTCCCTGTTCGAAAAATCCATTTAATATATGGTCCCCAGATAGGGGACGTATCAGATATTAAACTGATAAGAACAGATTTTTTTTTTTAAGTTGGCTACCCCTTTTCAGGGGTGTCAATGATTTATTTCATGATAAAAAATACAGTTTACAATAAAACCAACTTTTGTACAAATGAATAACAATAAAATCAATATTTCATTGCATTACATTACATAAAAGGGACATGGTGGCAAATCTTTATATGTTGGAGTTCCATTCTTTCACAAACCATTTATTAAGAAGGGTGGCATTTCTTTTTTTGTCTAATAAATAATAAATGTACATTTCGCTAAAACAAAGACCTAAAACATCATCAGTAGATAAAACATCGTGCTTAAAAATCAGGATGTTCCTGGCCTTCCATAGAGCTTCTTTGGCGCAATTCATCGTCTTCCACGCTATTATCTTTTGGCTCGCGGTTGGGCATCCAAATAGTCCATATAAAATATCTTCATAATTCAAGTCTTTCAGGTCTGCCATCTTTACCAAAAGAGGGAATATTTTTTTCCAAAATTCCTTCGCAAAATCACACGTCCAAAAAATGTGTCGAATCGTTTCCTCGGCCTGGCAGCCTTCCCTCGGGCAGACGGCAGACCTCGCGAGCCTCCTTCTGTATTGGAATGCCCGGCATGGAAGACATTGATGAATGCAGCTCCAGGCCAGGTCCATCTGTGTATTAAAAAGATAAAACACATTAATAATTTTGAAGATAAAAGCACTTCGTTCCTCATTAAAATTCTCAATCCTGCTGACCGTCTCACTTTCTCTTAGGTCTTTAATTAATTTTTTACTATTTTTCAGCTCATTTACATTTTTTCCCTTCAGGTTGAATAAGGTCACTATCTTTTCTAAAATCACATAGTTTATTGAGAGTTTAAAAGCGTAAGGTGAGGATAAAACAATGTTGAACCACCCAAACCTTCGCATTAAAAACCCTGTATTAAAACGTAAAAAATAGGACCAATAATGTTCTTTAAAAAGGGAATTAAAACAGAAACTGAAGAACTTGATTAAAAGAAACCTGTTAAAATTCGGAAAATCTTTGCCACCCTTCGGTTTGGATTTCATCACAATCTCTCTTTTAAGTTTCTCCATTCTGGAACTCCAAAAGAAGGTAAAACATGCTTTAGTAATTTTTTGCAATAAAACCGTGGGGGGAGGGAAAACCATACTGAGATATAAAAGCAGGGGTAAAATGACCATTTTAATAATTAAAACTTTTCCCTCCATGGTAAGTTTTCTCATGTTCCACATGCATATTTTTTGATTTACCTTCTGCGCCACCATGTCCCAACTGATAAAACCATTATCGCACTCACTGAAGGAGACACCTAAAATCGTAATATTATCTGACACAGGGACGGGTATGTCTCTAAAAGCCATGCTTCCTATATTTAAAATATTACTTTTGTCGAAGTTCACCTTAAAACCGGAAGCACAGCAATAAAACTCAATTTGTCTGAGGGTTCTCTGAAGCGACAGGGTGTCCCTGCAAAAAACCGCTACATCGTCCATGTACCCCACTGCTTTAGCCTCTACGCCGCCACCCCCGGGCAGGGGGACTCCACGTATTAACTTATCGCGGCGAATTGTACACAGTAGAGGCTCTAATGCGCAAATAAAAAGCAGTGGGGACAAGGGACACCCCTGCTTCACCCCTGAGTCTAAAATCACGTCCTGTGTCTTAAAACCATTCACTAAAATTTTGCTTGTGCAATCTTTATAAAAGGCTTTAAGTGATAATAAAAATCCTTCAGGTATACCCATACGCTCTAAAACCTTAAAAAGATAAAAATGAGAGACACGGTCGAACGCCTTCTCGAAGTCTATAGATAAAATGGCTAATTTACCTCTTCTAGACCTCGTGTCCTCAATCACATCTTTTACCAGGTTAAGATTATCCCAGATGCTGCGGCCTGGCACCCCACACACCTGGTTAGAGTGTACAATGTGGGGTATTATGGCTTTTAATCTATTTGCGCACACTTTTGCCATTATTTTATAGTCGCTATTCAGAAGGGTTATTGGTCTCCAGTTCTTCAAAACTGCGATGTCACCTTTCTTATGTAGCAGGGAGACCTCACCCTTCCGCCAGGACTTAGGCAGCATCTTGGAATTAAAAACTTCATAAAAAAGGCTAAAAAGATCCTCTTTTAAAATGTCATAAAATTTGACATAAAACTCACTGGGTATACCGTCCGGTCCGGGAACTTTTCCGGCTTTAAAACTCTTTACCGTTTCTAAAACCTCCTGCTCCGTCAGCTCCTGTAATAAAAAATTCTGGGAGACAGGGTCTAAAACAGTAGTAATCTCCTTCAGTGAGTCACGCATAAAATTATGATCCACAGTTTTAACACTAAAAAGGTCAGCATAAAACTCATGAACTTTACTTAAAATACCCTGTACATCTGACACACCTTCAATATTTTTAATAATAGCCTTTTTATTGTTAATTTTTTTAAAAAAGTACCTGGAGCAGGTCTCATTCTCCTCCACATGCTGAATTTTGGAACGAAAAATGATTTCTTTGCCTTTCTGCTCCAGGCACTGAGCTATTTCTTTTTTTAAATTAGTGATATCAGTTTTAACGTCAATTTCATTATCTCTCATCTTGTACAGGGTCTGCAGACGGGTGCTGAGAATTTTAAAAAAAGCATGTTTTTCTCTGGCTTTCGCCACGCTCTTTTTAATAAAAAATTCCTTTATTCTTTTTTTCATTTTCTCCCACCATGCACTGATGGGAGTACGCATGTCTCTCCCCCGCCTGCATTTTTGGTAAAATTCAATAAAATCAGTAAAAACCTGTGGATCATCTAAAAGGGAAACATTTAACTTCCAGGACTTCTTACACACCGGTTTATTAAAATCACGCTTTACATAAAATGATAAAAGCTTGTGATCTGAGAAAACATTAGTTAAAACTTCACAATTAAAAGGCAGTACATTCTCATTACAAAAAATAAAATCTATCCTGGAGCTACAGGTGGCGTTGCTCCAGGTAACGCCGGCTTCCTCTGGGCTGCTCCTATTACATTCTTTGTACAAATCTGTTAATTTAAAATCATTTACAATATCTTTGAGCAGTCCAGAGGTCTTATCGTAATTCCTACTTGTAGTACTGGTAAGCCGGCGTTCCCCCCTCAGGATACAGTTAAAATCACCTGCGAGGATAAAAGGCTCAGTTGTATTAATAAAAAGAGGTAACATTTCTAGCATCTCTGCTCTCTCCTTTTTGTCAGGTGAGCCGTAAAAATTTAAAAACTGCCATTTTACGCCGTCAATAAAAGCTTTAACCAATAAAATACGTCCTGGAAGAATCTCTTGAATAAAATCAATAAAAACGTTTCCCTTAAAAAGAATGGCGACCCCTGCTGATCTGGACTCGTTAGATCCAGACCAGACTGATGGACCATACTTCCAATCCTCTTTGTATTTATGGTACTTCATTGCATGGGGAATGCCGCACTCCTGCAGGAAAAAAACAGAGGCTGCCAGGCCAGATAAAAAACTGAAGAGAGCAACCCTTCTGACTTTGGACTTGGCGCCCCTCACGTTGAGGGAGATCCCCTTTATTTCAGACATCGTGGAGTTTTAATTGTGTTAGTCTTGATTTTAAAAAATAAATAATCGTGTTACTTAAAATCAGACTTGGCCTCCACCAGCAATACCAGAAATCTCGCTTGAACTCATCTCCCCGCCCTCGTCTGACTCTAGCGAGAAAGGGGATGATTCAGGAGAGGAACTACCTTCCGTGAGCGTCGAGCCAACAGCCCTCATCTCGTATACAGGGAGTCCAGATTCACACAGCCTTACCTGGGTCTCTAACGGCTGACCATATAGGTCTGTATCGGGTGGGTCCCCCAAGGGCCCCGCCGCTCCCCCCTGAGGCCGTGCAGGCCGTGCAGGCCGTTCTAGAGGGGGAGGTTGCGCACATGGCGGGGTGTCGGTTGGCTCGGGGGGAACAGTGCCCACCCTCCTCACCAGTAACGACGAGGGGGCGGTCCTAGGAGGAGCCTCACTTTGCTTTACGGACGTATCCATTTGCTCCTCCCCTGTCACCCCCCTACCGGCACGCTCCTGTTTACCCTTTTTACGGGGACCCACTTTCAGCCAACCTTCCTCTTCAGACTCCGTATCTAGAGACCCAGGATTGGGAGCAGGCCCGGCATCCACTGAGCAACCAGCACTCTGGGATGCCTCAGTTATCTCACTGGCCTGCCCCTTCTCAGCCTTACGTTTGGCTTGGCGTTTTTCCTTCGCACTGGACTCCCTTCTCTCCTCTGAGGCTGTTGGCTGTGAGGTACCTGCTTTGGCTCCAACAGACCGTACCCTTGAAGCCCAGGTACCCCGCTGCTCCTTTGCAGCATTGGCTTGTTCCTCTCCCTGAGGGCGGGGCTGGTCCGCTGGTGGAGCACGTGGGGGCGCCCCGGGTTGCTCTTCTTCTCCGCTTCGGTACCTATGAGGACAAGAAAAATACAAGTGACCAGTTTTTTGACAAAAGTTGCATTTTTTTTCTTCTGTGCACTCCCTTATATTGTGCTCTTTGCTTCCACAGTTTCTGCAGGTGACATCGCAGTTAAAACTGGTATGTCCATAGGTACCACAAGCCCTGCAGAAGTTTGGCATCCCTGAGAAGTAGAGGTCGCCATTCACATTTCCAATTTTAAAACGAGCCGGTGGTAATCTCGTTTCTTGGGTGGAGGGGTCCTTAATCAGCGTAACTAAAAACTTCCATTTGGCGGTCCACACTCCACACTCGTTCATCACTTTCCCCAGGAGTTTGACATTTTTGAAGTAGGCAGCTAGAAATGCTGCCACTTCCATATCTCTCACATATGGGGAATACATTTTAATCACCACGAGTTTGGTTATTTCAAATTCATGCTCTACTACCTTGACTCCCGCTGCTACGAGTTCACCTTGTTTCCTCTCAGCTCGGTCCATAGCATCACGGAGTATTCCTTCTCCCATGAAGGTGACATCGTAGATTCCTCGCTTCGGGTAGTCCTGGATAGCCAAGAGCTCGTTCTTGTGGACCGCCAGCAGATCTTCCAAAATGGCGTGGACTAAAAATTTAATACCACGGGGACCGCCTCCACCCTCTGCCACGATAAATCGTGCAGAATTCTTAAGCCGGGCGTACACCGGCACCGCATCGGGTTCGCCTGCCATTTGCGTGGCCAGGTCGAACCGCACAGCTTTCGCTGCGCCCCTTGTCTTACGGAGACCAAGGGGCTGGGGGGGATCGCAACTCGTTGCTCAGGACTAAGCCTCTCTCCCAAATAGCAGCACGGGGGTGAAGTCCAGGCGAACCTGGACGATCCCCCGAGGCCGAGAGAGAGGGTACCTGAGCACCTTCTGACCAAAAACCTCCTGTATAAATACACTTGGTCTTAGCCAAAAGGCCGAGAAGCGATAACCCGAATGGGCCGGCCGTTGACCGAGCCTGCCTAATACTGCTGTTCACCCCTTGCAGCGATTGATTCAGCCTACTCCTAGGCAATTCCATGGGGCCCTGCAGGCTCACACACATTTACAGCTACTAAGCGGGAGGGAGGTGAATAAAGGCCGGAGAGGAAGCCAGACAGGATTTGCTTCTTTTGCTTGCACCACAATGCAGTGCTGAAAGAGGAGGAGGAATCTACATAAAAACGCCTTCCTGGCAACGCCCAAATGCCCTCCTGCCATGCAGATAAACACTGGCAGCGGCAGCAAGTGCATGCCCACAGCCACCCCTTGTTCCTTCACACCTTGTATCAGCTTTAATCCAATCCAGTCCGGTGCTGCCTGCTGAGCAGCACTGACCAACACTGCCTGGGCCCAGGCTTTTATCTCTGAGGCAGGCCCCATTATGATGTCAGAAAGCTGGCTCTGGAATCCTGAGGGCTCCACTATGACACGTGCAAAGTTCCGTCTGAACTTTATATAAGACGGTGCGGCTCAGTCAGTCACTCAGTGTTGCCTGAGAGGGCAACACTGCAACAGCCGGCCGCCAGGCTGTCTTTTTTTTGCACAGCTACTTGCCTCCAGGAGGCCACAAGAGGGAGACAAGGGACTGCAAAATGGAAAATAGGCATCCACCAACTTTACAGACAACTTCTCTTTGCTCCTACAACCTCCATCCTTGCACAGTTTGTTATTCTTCCAGGTAACATAGTAACAAATCCAAATTGCTGCTCTCTTTGTAGGCAAGCAAGGGTTTGTTGCAACTGCAATTCTTACTTCTTCTTGAAATGTAGGGACGACAGTACATTCCATCACATCCATCTAGTGTACACAGGTAGGTCCATTGTGGCGGGTAGGCGGCTGGCTGCTTTAATGGCTGTTTGCTGTTCCCCTACTCCACTCCACTCCACTATTTGACTGTGGTGCTGCATCAATCAGTGGCTGGCTCAGGTGCAGCTCTTTAACTTACCTAAAAGGGAGGGCGGAGAGAAGACAAGGAAGGTGAATGAGCTGTTCCAATGTGAAATGCCGGAAACACAGAAACACAGAAGACACACACACACACACACACACACACACACACACACACACACACACACACACACACACACACACAACAAGAGGTGGCAATGTATTAATTAATTGCATTTAATAAATGAGCTCATTATCACACATGACTGTACAAATGCATTGTCCAACAGGTGTTGAAATAATGGGATTAAAAGGGGAGATCCCATCAGAAAGACAAAAACAATAGCAAACACAAATAGCACTTTTGGAATCTGATTTTAGTCAACACATAAGGGAAGGGTGCACCGGTCCTGGAAATACTGCAATACCAGGTCAATGCGTGGAGTGGACAGAGCAAGCTCTATTTCCATCTCCCTGTTCGAAAAATCCATTTAATATATGGTCCCCAGATAGGGGACGTATCAGATATTAAACTGATAAGAACAGATACTACACTTGATCTTAGCCAAAAGGCCGAGAAGCGATAACCCGAATGGGCCGGCCGTTGACCGAGCCTGCCTAATACTGCTGTTCACCCCTTGCAGCGATTGATTCAGCCTACTCCTAGGCAATTCCATGGGGCCCTGCAGGCTCACACACATTTACAGCTACTAAGCGGGAGGGAGGTGAATAAAGGCCGGAGAGGAAGCCAGACAGGATTTGCTTCTTTTGCTTGCACCACAATGCAGTGCTGAAAGAGGAGGAGGAATCTACATAAAAACGCCTTCCTGGCAACGCCCAAATGCCCTCCTGCCATGCAGATAAACACTGGCAGCGGCAGCAAGTGCATGCCCACAGCCACCCCTTGTTCCTTCACACCTTGTATCAGCTTTAATCCAATCCAGTCCGGTGCTGCCTGCTGAGCAGCACTGACCAACACTGCCTGGGCCCAGGCTTTTATCTCTGAGGCAGGCCCCATTATGATGTCAGAAAGCTGGCTCTGGAATCCTGAGGGCTCCACTATGACACGTGCAAAGTTCCGTCTGAACTTTATATAAGACGGTGCGGCTCAGTCAGTCACTCAGTGTTGCCTGAGAGGGCAACACTGCAACAGCCGGCCGCCAGGCTGTCTTTTTTTTGCACAGCTACTTGCCTCCAGGAGGCCACAAGAGGGAGACAAGGGACTGCAAAATGGAAAATAGGCATCCACCAACTTTACAGACAACTTCTCTTTGCTCCTACAACCTCCATCCTTGCACAGTTTGTTATTCTTCCAGGTAACATAGTAACAAATCCAAATTGCTGCTCTCTTTGTAGGCAAGCAAGGGTTTGTTGCAACTGCAATTCTTACTTCTTCTTGAAATGTAGGGACGACAGTACATTCCATCACATCCATCTAGTGTACACAGGTAGGTCCATTGTGGCGGGTAGGCGGCTGGCTGCTTTAATGGCTGTTTGCTGTTCCCCTACTCCACTCCACTCCACTATTTGACTGTGGTGCTGCATCAATCAGTGGCTGGCTCAGGTGCAGCTCTTTAACTTACCTAAAAGGGAGGGCGGAGAGAAGACAAGGAAGGTGAATGAGCTGTTCCAATGTGAAATGCCGGAAACACAGAAACACAGAAGACACACACACACACACACACACACACACACACACACACACACACACACACACACACACACACACACACACACACACAAGAGGTGGCAATGTATTAATTAATTGCATTTAATAAATGAGCTCATTATCACACATGACTGTACAAATGCATTGTCCAACAGGTGTTGAAATAATGGGATTAAAAGGGGAGATCCCATCAGAAAGACAAAAACAATAGCAAACACAAATAGCACTTTTGGAATCTGATTTTAGTCAACACATAAGGGAAGGGTGCACCGGTCCTGGAAATACTGCAATACCAGGTCAATGCGTGGAGTGGACAGAGCAAGCTCTATTTCCATCTCCCTGTTCGAAAAATCCATTTAATATATGGTCCCCAGATAGGGGACGTATCAGATATTAAACTGATAAGAACAGATACTACACTTGATCTTAGCCAAAAGGCCGAGAAGCGATAACCCGAATGGGCCGGCCGTTGACCGAGCCTGCCTAATACTGCTGTTCACCCCTTGCAGCGATTGATTCAGCCTACTCCTAGGCAATTCCATGGGGCCCTGCAGGCTCACACACATTTACAGCTACTAAGCGGGAGGGAGGTGAATAAAGGCCGGAGAGGAAGCCAGACAGGATTTGCTTCTTTTGCTTGCACCACAATGCAGTGCTGAAAGAGGAGGAGGAATCTACATAAAAACGCCTTCCTGGCAACGCCCAAATGCCCTCCTGCCATGCAGATAAACACTGGCAGCGGCAGCAAGTGCATGCCCACAGCCACCCCTTGTTCCTTCACACCTTGTATCAGCTTTAATCCAATCCAGTCCGGTGCTGCCTGCTGAGCAGCACTGACCAACACTGCCTGGGCCCAGGCTTTTATCTCTGAGGCAGGCCCCATTATGATGTCAGAAAGCTGGCTCTGGAATCCTGAGGGCTCCACTATGACACGTGCAAAGTTCCGTCTGAACTTTATATAAGACGGTGCGGCTCAGTCAGTCACTCAGTGTTGCCTGAGAGGGCAACACTGCAACAGCCGGCCGCCAGGCTGTCTTTTTTTTGCACAGCTACTTGCCTCCAGGAGGCCACAAGAGGGAGACAAGGGACTGCAAAATGGAAAATAGGCATCCACCAACTTTACAGACAACTTCTCTTTGCTCCTACAACCTCCATCCTTGCACAGTTTGTTATTCTTCCAGGTAACATAGTAACAAATCCAAATTGCTGCTCTCTTTGTAGGCAAGCAAGGGTTTGTTGCAACTGCAATTCTTACTTCTTCTTGAAATGTAGGGACGACAGTACATTCCATCACATCCATCTAGTGTACACAGGTAGGTCCATTGTGGCGGGTAGGCGGCTGGCTGCTTTAATGGCTGTTTGCTGTTCCCCTACTCCACTCCACTCCACTATTTGACTGTGGTGCTGCATCAATCAGTGGCTGGCTCAGGTGCAGCTCTTTAACTTACCTAAAAGGGAGGGCGGAGAGAAGACAAGGAAGGTGAATGAGCTGTTCCAATGTGAAATGCCGGAAACACAGAAACACAGAAGACACACACACACACACACACACACACACACACACACACACACACACACACACACACACACACACAACAAGAGGTGGCAATGTATTAATTAATTGCATTTAATAAATGAGCTCATTATCACACATGACTGTACAAATGCATTGTCCAACAGGTGTTGAAATAATGGGATTAAAAGGGGAGATCCCATCAGAAAGACAAAAACAATAGCAAACACAAATAGCACTTTTGGAATCTGATTTTAGTCAACACATAAGGGAAGGGTGCACCGGTCCTGGAAATACTGCAATACCAGGTCAATGCGTGGAGTGGACAGAGCAAGCTCTATTTCCATCTCCCTGTTCGAAAAATCCATTTAATATATGGTCCCCAGATAGGGGACGTATCAGATATTAAACTGATAAGAACAGATACTACACTTGATCTTAGCCAAAAGGCCGAGAAGCGATAACCCGAATGGGCCGGCCGTTGACCGAGCCTGCCTAATACTGCTGTTCACCCCTTGCAGCGATTGATTCAGCCTACTCCTAGGCAATTCCATGGGGCCCTGCAGGCTCACACACATTTACAGCTACTAAGCGGGAGGGAGGTGAATAAAGGCCGGAGAGGAAGCCAGACAGGATTTGCTTCTTTTGCTTGCACCACAATGCAGTGCTGAAAGAGGAGGAGGAATCTACATAAAAACGCCTTCCTGGCAACGCCCAAATGCCCTCCTGCCATGCAGATAAACACTGGCAGCGGCAGCAAGTGCATGCCCACAGCCACCCCTTGTTCCTTCACACCTTGTATCAGCTTTAATCCAATCCAGTCCGGTGCTGCCTGCTGAGCAGCACTGACCAACACTGCCTGGGCCCAGGCTTTTATCTCTGAGGCAGGCCCCATTATGATGTCAGAAAGCTGGCTCTGGAATCCTGAGGGCTCCACTATGACACGTGCAAAGTTCCGTCTGAACTTTATATAAGACGGTGCGGCTCAGTCAGTCACTCAGTGTTGCCTGAGAGGGCAACACTGCAACAGCCGGCCGCCAGGCTGTCTTTTTTTTGCACAGCTACTTGCCTCCAGGAGGCCACAAGAGGGAGACAAGGGACTGCAAAATGGAAAATAGGCATCCACCAACTTTACAGACAACTTCTCTTTGCTCCTACAACCTCCATCCTTGCACAGTTTGTTATTCTTCCAGGTAACATAGTAACAAATCCAAATTGCTGCTCTCTTTGTAGGCAAGCAAGGGTTTGTTGCAACTGCAATTCTTACTTCTTCTTGAAATGTAGGGACGACAGTACATTCCATCACATCCATCTAGTGTACACAGGTAGGTCCATTGTGGCGGGTAGGCGGCTGGCTGCTTTAATGGCTGTTTGCTGTTCCCCTACTCCACTCCACTCCACTATTTGACTGTGGTGCTGCATCAATCAGTGGCTGGCTCAGGTGCAGCTCTTTAACTTACCTAAAAGGGAGGGCGGAGAGAAGACAAGGAAGGTGAATGAGCTGTTCCAATGTGAAATGCCGGAAACACAGAAACACAGAAGACACACACACACACACACACACACACACACACACACACACAAGAGGTGGCAATGTATTAATTAATTGCATTTAATAAATGAGCTCATTATCACACATGACTGTACAAATGCATTGTCCAACAGGTGTTGAAATAATGGGATTAAAAGGGGAGATCCCATCAGAAAGACAAAAACAATAGCAAACACAAATAGCACTTTTGGAATCTGATTTTAGTCAACACATAAGGGAAGGGTGCACCGGTCCTGGAAATACTGCAATACCAGGTCAATGCGTGGAGTGGACAGAGCAAGCTCTATTTCCATCTCCCTGTTCGAAAAATCCATTTAATATATGGTCCCCAGATAGGGGACGTATCAGATATTAAACTGATAAGAACAGATACTACACTTGATCTTAGCCAAAAGGCCGAGAAGCGATAACCCGAATGGGCCGGCCGTTGACCGAGCCTGCCTAATACTGCTGTTCACCCCTTGCAGCGATTGATTCAGCCTACTCCTAGGCAATTCCATGGGGCCCTGCAGGCTCACACACATTTACAGCTACTAAGCGGGAGGGAGGTGAATAAAGGCCGGAGAGGAAGCCAGACAGGATTTGCTTCTTTTGCTTGCACCACAATGCAGTGCTGAAAGAGGAGGAGGAATCTACATAAAAACGCCTTCCTGGCAACGCCCAAATGCCCTCCTGCCATGCAGATAAACACTGGCAGCGGCAGCAAGTGCATGCCCACAGCCACCCCTTGTTCCTTCACACCTTGTATCAGCTTTAATCCAATCCAGTCCGGTGCTGCCTGCTGAGCAGCACTGACCAACACTGCCTGGGCCCAGGCTTTTATCTCTGAGGCAGGCCCCATTATGATGTCAGAAAGCTGGCTCTGGAATCCTGAGGGCTCCACTATGACACGTGCAAAGTTCCGTCTGAACTTTATATAAGACGGTGCGGCTCAGTCAGTCACTCAGTGTTGCCTGAGAGGGCAACACTGCAACAGCCGGCCGCCAGGCTGTCTTTTTTTTGCACAGCTACTTGCCTCCAGGAGGCCACAAGAGGGAGACAAGGGACTGCAAAATGGAAAATAGGCATCCACCAACTTTACAGACAACTTCTCTTTGCTCCTACAACCTCCATCCTTGCACAGTTTGTTATTCTTCCAGGTAACATAGTAACAAATCCAAATTGCTGCTCTCTTTGTAGGCAAGCAAGGGTTTGTTGCAACTGCAATTCTTACTTCTTCTTGAAATGTAGGGACGACAGTACATTCCATCACATCCATCTAGTGTACACAGGTAGGTCCATTGTGGCGGGTAGGCGGCTGGCTGCTTTAATGGCTGTTTGCTGTTCCCCTACTCCACTCCACTCCACTATTTGACTGTGGTGCTGCATCAATCAGTGGCTGGCTCAGGTGCAGCTCTTTAACTTACCTAAAAGGGAGGGCGGAGAGAAGACAAGGAAGGTGAATGAGCTGTTCCAATGTGAAATGCCGGAAACACAGAAACACAGAAGACACACACACACACACACACACACACACACACACACACACACACACAGAGGTGGCAATGTATTAATTAATTGCATTTAATAAATGAGCTCATTATCACACATGACTGTACAAATGCATTGTCCAACAGGTGTTGAAATAATGGGATTAAAAGGGGAGATCCCATCAGAAAGACAAAAACAATAGCAAACACAAATAGCACTTTTGGAATCTGATTTTAGTCAACACATAAGGGAAGGGTGCACCGGTCCTGGAAATACTGCAATACCAGGTCAATGCGTGGAGTGGACAGAGCAAGCTCTATTTCCATCTCCCTGTTCGAAAAATCCATTTAATATATGGTCCCCAGATAGGGGACGTATCAGATATTAAACTGATAAGAACAGATACTACACTTGATCTTAGCCAAAAGGCCGAGAAGCGATAACCCGAATGGGCCGGCCGTTGACCGAGCCTGCCTAATACTGCTGTTCACCCCTTGCAGCGATTGATTCAGCCTACTCCTAGGCAATTCCATGGGGCCCTGCAGGCTCACACACATTTACAGCTACTAAGCGGGAGGGAGGTGAATAAAGGCCGGAGAGGAAGCCAGACAGGATTTGCTTCTTTTGCTTGCACCACAATGCAGTGCTGAAAGAGGAGGAGGAATCTACATAAAAACGCCTTCCTGGCAACGCCCAAATGCCCTCCTGCCATGCAGATAAACACTGGCAGCGGCAGCAAGTGCATGCCCACAGCCACCCCTTGTTCCTTCACACCTTGTATCAGCTTTAATCCAATCCAGTCCGGTGCTGCCTGCTGAGCAGCACTGACCAACACTGCCTGGGCCCAGGCTTTTATCTCTGAGGCAGGCCCCATTATGATGTCAGAAAGCTGGCTCTGGAATCCTGAGGGCTCCACTATGACACGTGCAAAGTTCCGTCTGAACTTTATATAAGACGGTGCGGCTCAGTCAGTCACTCAGTGTTGCCTGAGAGGGCAACACTGCAACAGCCGGCCGCCAGGCTGTCTTTTTTTTGCACAGCTACTTGCCTCCAGGAGGCCACAAGAGGGAGACAAGGGACTGCAAAATGGAAAATAGGCATCCACCAACTTTACAGACAACTTCTCTTTGCTCCTACAACCTCCATCCTTGCACAGTTTGTTATTCTTCCAGGTAACATAGTAACAAATCCAAATTGCTGCTCTCTTTGTAGGCAAGCAAGGGTTTGTTGCAACTGCAATTCTTACTTCTTCTTGAAATGTAGGGACGACAGTACATTCCATCACATCCATCTAGTGTACACAGGTAGGTCCATTGTGGCGGGTAGGCGGCTGGCTGCTTTAATGGCTGTTTGCTGTTCCCCTACTCCACTCCACTCCACTATTTGACTGTGGTGCTGCATCAATCAGTGGCTGGCTCAGGTGCAGCTCTTTAACTTACCTAAAAGGGAGGGCGGAGAGAAGACAAGGAAGGTGAATGAGCTGTTCCAATGTGAAATGCCGGAAACACAGAAACACAGAAGACACACACACACACACACACACACACACACACACACACACACACACACACACACACACACACACAACAAGAGGTGGCAATGTATTAATTAATTGCATTTAATAAATGAGCTCATTATCACACATGACTGTACAAATGCATTGTCCAACAGGTGTTGAAATAATGGGATTAAAAGGGGAGATCCCATCAGAAAGACAAAAACAATAGCAAACACAAATAGCACTTTTGGAATCTGATTTTAGTCAACACATAAGGGAAGGGTGCACCGGTCCTGGAAATACTGCAATACCAGGTCAATGCGTGGAGTGGACAGAGCAAGCTCTATTTCCATCTCCCTGTTCGAAAAATCCATTTAATATATGGTCCCCAGATAGGGGACGTATCAGATATTAAACTGATAAGAACAGATACTACACTTGATCTTAGCCAAAAGGCCGAGAAGCGATAACCCGAATGGGCCGGCCGTTGACCGAGCCTGCCTAATACTGCTGTTCACCCCTTGCAGCGATTGATTCAGCCTACTCCTAGGCAATTCCATGGGGCCCTGCAGGCTCACACACATTTACAGCTACTAAGCGGGAGGGAGGTGAATAAAGGCCGGAGAGGAAGCCAGACAGGATTTGCTTCTTTTGCTTGCACCACAATGCAGTGCTGAAAGAGGAGGAGGAATCTACATAAAAACGCCTTCCTGGCAACGCCCAAATGCCCTCCTGCCATGCAGATAAACACTGGCAGCGGCAGCAAGTGCATGCCCACAGCCACCCCTTGTTCCTTCACACCTTGTATCAGCTTTAATCCAATCCAGTCCGGTGCTGCCTGCTGAGCAGCACTGACCAACACTGCCTGGGCCCAGGCTTTTATCTCTGAGGCAGGCCCCATTATGATGTCAGAAAGCTGGCTCTGGAATCCTGAGGGCTCCACTATGACACGTGCAAAGTTCCGTCTGAACTTTATATAAGACGGTGCGGCTCAGTCAGTCACTCAGTGTTGCCTGAGAGGGCAACACTGCAACAGCCGGCCGCCAGGCTGTCTTTTTTTTGCACAGCTACTTGCCTCCAGGAGGCCACAAGAGGGAGACAAGGGACTGCAAAATGGAAAATAGGCATCCACCAACTTTACAGACAACTTCTCTTTGCTCCTACAACCTCCATCCTTGCACAGTTTGTTATTCTTCCAGGTAACATAGTAACAAATCCAAATTGCTGCTCTCTTTGTAGGCAAGCAAGGGTTTGTTGCAACTGCAATTCTTACTTCTTCTTGAAATGTAGGGACGACAGTACATTCCATCACATCCATCTAGTGTACACAGGTAGGTCCATTGTGGCGGGTAGGCGGCTGGCTGCTTTAATGGCTGTTTGCTGTTCCCCTACTCCACTCCACTCCACTATTTGACTGTGGTGCTGCATCAATCAGTGGCTGGCTCAGGTGCAGCTCTTTAACTTACCTAAAAGGGAGGGCGGAGAGAAGACAAGGAAGGTGAATGAGCTGTTCCAATGTGAAATGCCGGAAACACAGAAACACAGAAGACACACACACACACACACACACACACACACACACACACACACACACACACAACAAGAGGTGGCAATGTATTAATTAATTGCATTTAATAAATGAGCTCATTATCACACATGACTGTACAAATGCATTGTCCAACAGGTGTTGAAATAATGGGATTAAAAGGGGAGATCCCATCAGAAAGACAAAAACAATAGCAAACACAAATAGCACTTTTGGAATCTGATTTTAGTCAACACATAAGGGAAGGGTGCACCGGTCCTGGAAATACTGCAATACCAGGTCAATGCGTGGAGTGGACAGAGCAAGCTCTATTTCCATCTCCCTGTTCGAAAAATCCATTTAATATATGGTCCCCAGATAGGGGACGTATCAGATATTAAACTGATAAGAACAGATACTACACTTGATCTTAGCCAAAAGGCCGAGAAGCGATAACCCGAATGGGCCGGCCGTTGACCGAGCCTGCCTAATACTGCTGTTCACCCCTTGCAGCGATTGATTCAGCCTACTCCTAGGCAATTCCATGGGGCCCTGCAGGCTCACACACATTTACAGCTACTAAGCGGGAGGGAGGTGAATAAAGGCCGGAGAGGAAGCCAGACAGGATTTGCTTCTTTTGCTTGCACCACAATGCAGTGCTGAAAGAGGAGGAGGAATCTACATAAAAACGCCTTCCTGGCAACGCCCAAATGCCCTCCTGCCATGCAGATAAACACTGGCAGCGGCAGCAAGTGCATGCCCACAGCCACCCCTTGTTCCTTCACACCTTGTATCAGCTTTAATCCAATCCAGTCCGGTGCTGCCTGCTGAGCAGCACTGACCAACACTGCCTGGGCCCAGGCTTTTATCTCTGAGGCAGGCCCCATTATGATGTCAGAAAGCTGGCTCTGGAATCCTGAGGGCTCCACTATGACACGTGCAAAGTTCCGTCTGAACTTTATATAAGACGGTGCGGCTCAGTCAGTCACTCAGTGTTGCCTGAGAGGGCAACACTGCAACAGCCGGCCGCCAGGCTGTCTTTTTTTTGCACAGCTACTTGCCTCCAGGAGGCCACAAGAGGGAGACAAGGGACTGCAAAATGGAAAATAGGCATCCACCAACTTTACAGACAACTTCTCTTTGCTCCTACAACCTCCATCCTTGCACAGTTTGTTATTCTTCCAGGTAACATAGTAACAAATCCAAATTGCTGCTCTCTTTGTAGGCAAGCAAGGGTTTGTTGCAACTGCAATTCTTACTTCTTCTTGAAATGTAGGGACGACAGTACATTCCATCACATCCATCTAGTGTACACAGGTAGGTCCATTGTGGCGGGTAGGCGGCTGGCTGCTTTAATGGCTGTTTGCTGTTCCCCTACTCCACTCCACTCCACTATTTGACTGTGGTGCTGCATCAATCAGTGGCTGGCTCAGGTGCAGCTCTTTAACTTACCTAAAAGGGAGGGCGGAGAGAAGACAAGGAAGGTGAATGAGCTGTTCCAATGTGAAATGCCGGAAACACAGAAACACAGAAGACACACACACACACACACACACACACACACACACACACACACACACACACACACACACACACACACACACAACAAGAGGTGGCAATGTATTAATTAATTGCATTTAATAAATGAGCTCATTATCACACATGACTGTACAAATGCATTGTCCAACAGGTGTTGAAATAATGGGATTAAAAGGGGAGATCCCATCAGAAAGACAAAAACAATAGCAAACACAAATAGCACTTTTGGAATCTGATTTTAGTCAACACATAAGGGAAGGGTGCACCGGTCCTGGAAATACTGCAATACCAGGTCAATGCGTGGAGTGGACAGAGCAAGCTCTATTTCCATCTCCCTGTTCGAAAAATCCATTTAATATATGGTCCCCAGATAGGGGACGTATCAGATATTAAACTGATAAGAACAGATACTACACTTGATCTTAGCCAAAAGGCCGAGAAGCGATAACCCGAATGGGCCGGCCGTTGACCGAGCCTGCCTAATACTGCTGTTCACCCCTTGCAGCGATTGATTCAGCCTACTCCTAGGCAATTCCATGGGGCCCTGCAGGCTCACACACATTTACAGCTACTAAGCGGGAGGGAGGTGAATAAAGGCCGGAGAGGAAGCCAGACAGGATTTGCTTCTTTTGCTTGCACCACAATGCAGTGCTGAAAGAGGAGGAGGAATCTACATAAAAACGCCTTCCTGGCAACGCCCAAATGCCCTCCTGCCATGCAGATAAACACTGGCAGCGGCAGCAAGTGCATGCCCACAGCCACCCCTTGTTCCTTCACACCTTGTATCAGCTTTAATCCAATCCAGTCCGGTGCTGCCTGCTGAGCAGCACTGACCAACACTGCCTGGGCCCAGGCTTTTATCTCTGAGGCAGGCCCCATTATGATGTCAGAAAGCTGGCTCTGGAATCCTGAGGGCTCCACTATGACACGTGCAAAGTTCCGTCTGAACTTTATATAAGACGGTGCGGCTCAGTCAGTCACTCAGTGTTGCCTGAGAGGGCAACACTGCAACAGCCGGCCGCCAGGCTGTCTTTTTTTTGCACAGCTACTTGCCTCCAGGAGGCCACAAGAGGGAGACAAGGGACTGCAAAATGGAAAATAGGCATCCACCAACTTTACAGACAACTTCTCTTTGCTCCTACAACCTCCATCCTTGCACAGTTTGTTATTCTTCCAGGTAACATAGTAACAAATCCAAATTGCTGCTCTCTTTGTAGGCAAGCAAGGGTTTGTTGCAACTGCAATTCTTACTTCTTCTTGAAATGTAGGGACGACAGTACATTCCATCACATCCATCTAGTGTACACAGGTAGGTCCATTGTGGCGGGTAGGCGGCTGGCTGCTTTAATGGCTGTTTGCTGTTCCCCTACTCCACTCCACTCCACTATTTGACTGTGGTGCTGCATCAATCAGTGGCTGGCTCAGGTGCAGCTCTTTAACTTACCTAAAAGGGAGGGCGGAGAGAAGACAAGGAAGGTGAATGAGCTGTTCCAATGTGAAATGCCGGAAACACAGAAACACAGAAGACACACACACACACACACACACACACACACACACACCACACACACACACAACAAGAGGTGGCAATGTATTAATTAATTGCATTTAATAAATGAGCTCATTATCACACATGACTGTACAAATGCATTGTCCAACAGGTGTTGAAATAATGGGATTAAAAGGGGAGATCCCATCAGAAAGACAAAAACAATAGCAAACACAAATAGCACTTTTGGAATCTGATTTTAGTCAACACATAAGGGAAGGGTGCACCGGTCCTGGAAATACTGCAATACCAGGTCAATGCGTGGAGTGGACAGAGCAAGCTCTATTTCCATCTCCCTGTTCGAAAAATCCATTTAATATATGGTCCCCAGATAGGGGACGTATCAGATATTAAACTGATAAGAACAGATACTACACTTGATCTTAGCCAAAAGGCCGAGAAGCGATAACCCGAATGGGCCGGCCGTTGACCGAGCCTGCCTAATACTGCTGTTCACCCCTTGCAGCGATTGATTCAGCCTACTCCTAGGCAATTCCATGGGGCCCTGCAGGCTCACACACATTTACAGCTACTAAGCGGGAGGGAGGTGAATAAAGGCCGGAGAGGAAGCCAGACAGGATTTGCTTCTTTTGCTTGCACCACAATGCAGTGCTGAAAGAGGAGGAGGAATCTACATAAAACGCCTTCCTGGCAACGCCCAAATGCCCTCCTGCCATGCAGATAAACACTGGCAGCGGCAGCAAGTGCATGCCCACAGCACCCCTTGTTCCTTCACACCTTGTATCAGCTTTAATCCAATCCAGTCCGGTGCTGCCTGCTGAGCAGCACTGACCAACACTGCCTGGGCCCAGGCTTTTATCTCTGAGGCAGGCCCCATTATGATGTCAGAAAGCTGGCTCTGGAATCCTGAGGGCTCCACTATGACACGTGCAAAGTTCCGTCTGAACTTTATATAAGACGGTGCGGCTCAGTCAGTCACTCAGTGTTGCCTGAGAGGGCAACACTGCAACAGCCGGCCGCCAGGCTGTCTTTTTTTTGCACAGCTACTTGCCTCCAGGAGGCCACAAGAGGGAGACAAGGGACTGCAAAATGGAAAATAGGCATCCACCAACTTTACAGACAACTTCTCTTTGCTCCTACAACCTCCATCCTTGCACAGTTTGTTATTCTTCCAGGTAACATAGTAACAAATCCAAATTGCTGCTCTCTTTGTAGGCAAGCAAGGGTTTGTTGCAACTGCAATTCTTACTTCTTCTTGAAATGTAGGGACGACAGTACATTCCATCACATCCATCTAGTGTACACAGGTAGGTCCATTGTGGCGGGTAGGCGGCTGGCTGCTTTAATGGCTGTTTGCTGTTCCCCTACTCCACTCCACTCCACTATTTGACTGTGGTGCTGCATCAATCAGTGGCTGGCTCAGGTGCAGCTCTTTAACTTACCTAAAAGGGAGGGCGGAGAGAAGACAAGGAAGGTGAATGAGCTGTTCCAATGTGAAATGCCGGAAACACAGAAACACAGAAGACACACACACACACACACACACACACACACACACACACACACACACACACACACACACACACACAACAAGAGGTGGCAATGTATTAATTAATTGCATTTAATAAAATGAGCTCATTATCACACATGACTGTACAAATGCATTGTCCAACAGGTGTTGAAATAATGGGATTAAAAGGGGAGATCCCATCAGAAAGACAAAAACAATAGCAAACACAAATAGCACTTTTGGAATCTGATTTTAGTCAACACATAAGGGAAGGGTGCACCGGTCCTGGAAATACTGCAATACCAGGTCAATGCGTGGAGTGGACAGAGCAAGCTCTATTTCCATCTCCCTGTTCGAAAAATCCATTTAATATATGGTCCCCAGATAGGGGACGTATCAGATATTAAACTGATAAGAACAGATTACTACACTTGATCTTAGCCAAAAGGCCGAGAAGCGATAACCCGAATGGGCCGGCCGTTGACCGAGCCTGCCTAATACTGCTGTTCACCCCTTGCAGCGATTGATTCAGCCTACTCCTAGGCAATTCCATGGGGCCCTGCAGGCTCACACACATTTACAGCTACTAAGCGGGAGGGAGGTGAATAAAGGCCGGAGAGGAAGCCAGACAGGATTTGCTTCTTTTGCTTGCACCACAATGCAGTGCTGAAAGAGGAGGAGGAATCTACATAAAAACGCCTTCCTGGCAACGCCCAAATGCCCTCCTGCCATGCAGATAAACACTGGCAGCGGCAGCAAGTGCATGCCCACAGCCACCCCTTGTTCCTTCACACCTTGTATCAGCTTTAATCCAATTCCAGTCCGGTGCTGCCTGCTGAGCAGCACTGACCAACACTGCCTGGGCCCAGGCTTTTATCTCTGAGGCAGGCCCCATTATGATGTCAGAAAGCTGGCTCTGGAATCCTGAGGGCTCCACTATGACACGTGCAAAGTTCCGTCTGAACTTTATATAAGACGGTGCGGCTCAGTCAGTCACTCAGTGTTGCCTGAGAGGGCAACACTGCAACAGCCGGCCGCCAGGCTGTCTTTTTTTTGCACAGCTACTTGCCTCCAGGAGGCCACAAGAGGGAGACAAGGGACTGCAAAATGGAAAATAGGCATCCACCCAACTTTACAGACAACTTCTCTTTGCTCCTACAACCTCCATCCTTGCACAGTTTGTTATTCTTCCAGGTAACATAGTAACAAATCCAAATTGCTGCTCTCTTTGTAGGCAAGCAAGGGTTTGTTGCAACTGCAATTCTTACTTCTTCTTGAAATGTAGGGACGACAGTACATTCCATCACATCCATCTAGTGTACACAGGTAGGTCCATTGTGGCGGGTAGGCGGCTGGCTGCTTTAATGGCTGTTTGCTGTTCCCCTACTCCACTCCACTCCACTATTTGACTGTGGTGCTGCATCAATCAGTGGCTGGCTCAGGTGCAGCTCTTTAACTTACCTAAAAGGGAGGGCGGAGAGAAGACAAGGAAGGTGAATGAGCTGTTCCAATGTGAAATGCCGGAAACACAGAAACACAGAAGACACACACACACACACACACACACACACACACACACACACACACACACACACAACAAGAGGTGGCAATGTATTAATTAATTGCATTTAATAAATGAGCTCATTATCACACATGACTGTACAAATGCATTGTCCAACAGGTGTTGAAATAATGGGATTAAAAGGGGAGATCCCATCAGAAAGACAAAAACAATAGCAAACACAAATAGCACTTTTGGAATCTGATTTTAGTCAACACATAAGGGAAGGGTGCACCGGTCCTGGAAATACTGCAATACCAGGTCAATGCGTGGAGTGGACAGAGCAAGCTCTATTTCCATCTCCCTGTTCGAAAAATCCATTTAATATATGGTCCCCAGATAGGGGACGTATCAGATATTAAACTGATAAGAACAGATACTACACTTGATCTTAGCCAAAAGGCCGAGAAGCGATAACCCGAATGGCCGGCCGTTGACCGAGCCTGCCTAATACTGCTGTTCACCCCTTGCAGCGATTGATTCAGCCTACTCCTAGGCAATTCCATGGGGCCCTGCAGGCTCACACACATTTACAGCTACTAAGCGGGAGGGAGGTGAATAAAGGCCGGAGAGGAAGCCAGACAGGATTTGCTTCTTTTGCTTGCACCACAATGCAGTGCTGAAAGAGGAGGAGGAATCTACATAAAAACGCCTTCCTGGCAACGCCCAAATGCCCTCCTGCCATGCAGATAAACACTGGCAGCGGCAGCAAGTGCATGCCCACAGCCACCCCTTGTTCCTTCACACCTTGTATCAGCTTTAATCCAATCCAGTCCGGTGCTGCCTGCTGAGCAGCACTGACCAACACTGCCTGGGCCCAGGCTTTTATCTCTGAGGCAGGCCCCATTATGATGTCAGAAAGCTGGCTCTGGAATCCTGAGGGCTCCACTATGACACGTGCAAAGTTCCGTCTGAACTTTATATAAGACGGTGCGGCTCAGTCAGTCACTCAGTGTTGCCTGAGAGGGCAACACTGCAACAGCCGGCCGCCAGGCTGTCTTTTTTTTGCACAGCTACTTGCCTCCAGGAGGCCACAAGAGGGAGACAAGGGACTGCAAAATGGAAAATAGGCATCCACCAACTTTACAGACAACTTCTCTTTGCTCCTACAACCTCCATCCTTGCACAGTTTGTTATTCTTCCAGGTAACATAGTAACAAATCCAAATTGCTGCTCTCTTTGTAGGCAAGCAAGGGTTTGTTGCAACTGCAATTCTTACTTCTTCTTGAAATGTAGGGACGACAGTACATTCCATCACATCCATCTAGTGTACACAGGTAGGTCCATTGTGGCGGGTAGGCGGCTGGCTGCTTTAATGGCTGTTTGCTGTTCCCCTACTCCACTCCACTCCACTATTTGACTGTGGTGCTGCATCAATCAGTGGCTGGCTCAGGTGCAGCTCTTTAACTTACCTAAAAGGGAGGGCGGAGAGAAGACAAGGAAGGTGAATGAGCTGTTCCAATGTGAAATGCCGGAAACACAGAAACACAGAAGACACACACACACACACACACACACACACACACACACACACACACACACACACACACACACACACACAACAAGAGGTGGCAATGTATTAATTAATTGCATTTAATAAATGAGCTCATTATCACACATGACTGTACAAATGCATTGTCCAACAGGTGTTGAAATAATGGGATTAAAAGGGGAGATCCCATCAGAAAGACAAAAACAATAGCAAACACAAATAGCACTTTTGGAATCTGATTTTAGTCAACACATAAGGGAAGGGTGCACCGGTCCTGGAAATACTGCAATACCAGGTCAATGCGTGGAGTGGACAGAGCAAGCTCTATTTCCATCTCCTGTTCGAAAATCCATTTAATATATGGTCCCCAGATAGGGGACGTATCAGATATTAAACTGATAAGAACAGATACTACACTTGATCTTAGCCAAAAGGCCGAGAAGCGATAAACCCGAATGGGCCGGCCGGTGACCGAGCCTGCCTAATACTGCTGTTCACCCCTTGCAGCGATTGATTCAGCCTACTCCTAGGCAATTCCATGGGGCCCTGCAGGCTCACACACATTTACAGCTACTAAGCGGGAGGGAGGTGAATAAAGGCCGGAGAGGAAGCCAGACAGGATTTGCTTCTTTTGCTTGCACCACAATGCAGTGCTGAAAGAGGAGGAGGAATCTACATAAAAACGCCTTCCTGGCAACGCCCAAATGCCCTCCTGCCATGCAGATAAACACTGGCAGCGGCAGCAAGTGCATGCCCACAGCCACCCCTTGTTCCTTCACACCTTGTATCAGCTTTAATCCAATCCAGTCCGGTGCTGCCTGCTGAGCAGCACTGACCAACACTGCCTGGGCCCAGGCTTTTATCTCTGAGGCAGGCCCCATTATGATGTCAGAAAGCTGGCTCTGGAATCCTGAGGGCTCCACTATGACACGTGCAAAGTTCCGTCTGAACTTTATATAAGACGGTGCGGCTCAGTCAGTCACTCAGTGTTGCCTGAGAGGGCAACACTGCAACAGCCGGCCGCCAGGCTGTCTTTTTTTTGCACAGCTACTTGCCTCCAGGAGGCCACAAGAGGGAGACAAGGGACTGCAAAATGGAAAATAGGCATCCACCAACTTTACAGACAACTTCTCTTTGCTCCTACAACCTCCATCCTTGCACAGTTTGTTATTCTTCCAGGTAACATAGTAACAAATCCAAATTGCTGCTCTCTTTGTAGGCAAGCAAGGGTTTGTTGCAACTGCAATTCTTACTTCTTCTTGAAATGTAGGGACGACAGTACATTCCATCACATCCATCTAGTGTACACAGGTAGGTCCATTGTGGCGGGTAGGCGGCTGGCTGCTTTAATGGCTGTTTGCTGTTCCCCTACTCCACTCCACTCCACTATTTGACTGTGGTGCTGCATCAATCAGTGGCTGGCTCAGGTGCAGCTCTTTAACTTACCTAAAAGGGAGGGCGGAGAGAAGACAAGGAAGGTGAATGAGCTGTTCCAATGTGAAATGCCGGAAACACAGAAACACAGAAGACACACACACACACACACACACACACACACACACACACACACACACACACACACACACACACACACACAACAAGAGGTGGCAATGTATTAATTAATTGCATTTAATAAATGAGCTCATTATCACACATGACTGTACAAATGCATTGTCCAACAGGTGTTGAATAATGGGATTAAAAGGGGAGATCCCATCAGAAAGACAAAAACAATAGCAAACACAAATAGCACTTTTGGAATCTGATTTTAGTCAACACATAAGGAAGGGTGCACCGGTCCTGGAAATACTGCAATACCAGGTCAATGCGTGGAGTGGACAGAGCAAGCTCTATTTCCATCTCCCTGTTCGAAAAATCCATTTAATATATGGTCCCCAGATAGGGGACGTATCAGATATTAAACTGATAAGAACAGATACTACACTTGATCTTAGCCAAAAGGCCGAGAAGCGATAACCCGAATGGGCCGGCCGTTGACCGAGCCTGCCTAATACTGCTGTTCACCCCTTGCAGCGATTGATTCAGCCTACTCCTAGGCAATTCCATGGGGCCCTGCAGGCTCACACACATTTACAGCTACTAAGCGGGAGGGAGGTGAATAAAGGCCGGAGAGGAAGCCAGACAGGATTTGCTTCTTTTGCTTGCACCACAATGCAGTGCTGAAAGAGGAGGAGGAATCTACATAAAAACGCCTTCCTGGCAACGCCCAAATGCCCTCCTGCCATGCAGATAAACACTGGCAGCGGCAGCAAGTGCATGCCCACAGCCACCCCTTGTTCCTTCACACCTTGTATCAGCTTTAATCCAATCCAGTCCGGTGCTGCCTGCTGAGCAGCACTGACCAACACTGCCTGGGCCCAGGCTTTTATCTCTGAGGCAGGCCCCATTATGATGTCAGAAAGCTGGCTCTGGAATCCTGAGGGCTCCACTATGACACGTGCAAAGTTCCGTCTGAACTTTATATAAGACGGTGCGGCTCAGTCAGTCACTCAGTGTTGCCTGAGAGGGCAACACTGCAACAGCCGGCCGCCAGGCTGTCTTTTTTTTGCACAGCTACTTGCCTCCAGGAGGCCACAAGAGGGAGACAAGGACTGCAAAATGGAAAATAGGCATCCACCAACTTTACAGACAACTTCTCTTTGCTCCTACAACCTCCATCCTTGCACAGTTTGTTATTCTTCCAGGTAACATAGTAACAAATCCAAATTGCTGCTCTCTTTGTAGGCAAGCAAAGGGTTTGTTGCAACTGCAATTCTTACTTCTTCTTGAAATGTAGGGACGACAGTACATTCCATCACATCCATCTAGTGTACACAGGTAGGTCCATTGTGGCGGGTAGGCGGCTGGCTGCTTTAATGGCTGTTTGCTGTTCCCCTACTCCACTCCACTCCACTATTTGACTGTGGTGCTGCATCAATCAGTGGCTGGCTCAGGTGCAGCTCTTTAACTTACCTAAAAGGGAGGGCGGAGAGAAGACAAGGAAGGTGAATGAGCTGTTCCAATGTGAAATGCCGGAAACACAGAAACACAGAAGACACACACACACACACACACACACACACACACACACACACACACACACACACACACACACACAACAAGAGGTGGCAATGTATTAATTAATTGCATTTAATAAATGAGCTCATTATCACACATGACTGTACAAATGCATTGTCCAACAGGTGTTGAAATAATGGGATTAAAAGGGGAGATCCCATCAGAAAGACAAAAACAATAGCAAACACAAATAGCACTTTTGGAATCTGATTTTAGTCAACACATAAGGGAAGGGGTGCACCGGTCCTGGAAATACTGCAATACCAGGTCAATGCGTGGAGTGGACAGAGCAAGCTCTATTTCCATCTCCCTGTTCGAAAAATCCATTTAATATATGGTCCCCAGATAGGGGACGTATCAGATATTAAACTGATAAGAACAGATACTACACTTGATCTTAGCCAAAAGGCCGAGAAGCGATAACCCGAATGGGCCGGCCGTTGACCGAGCCTGCCTAATACTGCTGTTCACCCTTGCAGCGATTGATTCAGCCTACTCCTAGGCAATTCCATGGGGCCCTGCAGGCTCACACACATTTACAGCTACTAAGCGGGAGGGAGGTGAATAAAGGCCGGAGAGGAAGCCAGACAGGATTTGCTTCTTTTGCTTGCACCACAATGCAGTGCTGAAAGAGGAGGAGGAATCTACATAAAAACGCCTTCCTGGCAACGCCCAAATGCCCTCCTGCCATGCAGATAAACACTGGCAGCGGCAGCAAGTGCATGCCCACAGCCACCCCTTGTTCCTTCACACCTTGTATCAGCTTTAATCCAATCCAGTCCGGTGCTGCCTGCTGAGCAGCACTGACCAACACTGCCTGGGCCCAGGCTTTTATCTCTGAGGCAGGCCCCATTATGATGTCAGAAAGCTGGCTCTGGAATCCTGAGGGCTCCACTATGACACGTGCAAAGTTCCGTCTGAACTTTATATAAGACGGTGCGGCTCAGTCAGTCACTCAGTGTTGCCTGAGAGGGCAACACTGCAACAGCCGGCCGCCAGGCTGTCTTTTTTTTGCACAGCTACTTGCCTCCAGGAGGCCACAAGAGGAGACAAGGGACTGCAAAATGGAAAATAGGCATCCACCAACTTTACAGACAACTTCTCTTTGCTCCTACAACCTCCATCCTTGCACAGTTTGTTATTCTTCCAGGTAACATAGTAACAAATCCAAATTGCTGCTCTCTTTGTAGGCAGCAAGGGTTTGTTGCAACTGCAATTCTTACTTCTTCTTGAAATGTAGGGACGACAGTACATTCCATCACATCCATCTAGTGTACACAGGTAGGTCCATTGTGGCGGGTAGGCGGCTGGCTGCTTTAATGGCTGTTTGCTGTTCCCCTACTCCACTCCACTCCACTATTTGACTGTGGTGCTGCATCAATCAGTGGCTGGCTCAGGTGCAGCTCTTTAACTTACCTAAAAGGGAGGGCGGAGAGAAGACAAGGAAGGTGAATGAGCTGTTCCAATGTGAAATGCCGGAAACACAGAAACACAGAAGACACACACACACACACACACACACACACACACACACACACACACACACACACACACACACACACACACAACAAGAGGTGGCAATGTATTAATTAATTGCATTTAATAAATGAGCTCATTATCACACATGACTGTACAAATGCATTGTCCAACAGGTGTTGAAATAATGGGATTAAAAGGGGAGATCCCATCAGAAAGACAAAAACAATAGCAAACACAAATAGCACTTTTGGAATCTGATTTTAGTCAACACATAAGGGAAGGGTGCACCGGTCCTGGAAATACTGCAATACCAGGTCAATGCGTGGAGTGGACAGAGCAAGCTCTATTTCCATCTCCCTGTTCGAAAAATCCATTTAATATATGGTCCCCAGATAGGGGACGTATCAGATATTAAACTGATAAGAACAGATACTACACTTGATCTTAGCCAAAAGGCCGAGAAGCGATAACCCGAATGGGCCGGCCGTTGACCGAGCCTGCCTAATACTGCTGTTCACCCCTTGCAGCGATTGATTCAGCCTACTCCTAGGCAATTCCATGGGGCCCTGCAGGCTCACACACATTTACAGCTACTAAGCGGGAGGGAGGTGAATAAAGGCCGGAGAGGAAGCCAGACAGGATTTGCTTCTTTTGCTTGCACCACAATGCAGTGCTGAAAGAGGAGGAGGAATCTACATAAAAACGCCTTCCTGGCAACGCCCAAATGCCCTCCTGCCATGCAGATAAACACTGGCAGCGGCAGCAAGTGCATGCCCACAGCCACCCCTTGTTCCTTCACACCTTGTATCAGCTTTAATCCAATCCAGTCCGGTGCTGCCTGCTGAGCAGCACTGACCAACACTGCCTGGGCCCAGGCTTTTATCTCTGAGGCAGGCCCCATTATGATGTCAGAAAGCTGGCTCTGGAATCCTGAGGGCTCCACTATGACACGTGCAAAGTTCCGTCTGAACTTTATATAAGACGGTGCGGCTCAGTCAGTCACTCAGTGTTGCCTGAGAGGGCAACACTGCAACAGCCGGCCGCCAGGCTGTCTTTTTTTTGCACAGCTACTTGCCTCCAGGAGGCCACAAGAGGGAGACAAGGGACTGCAAAATGGAAAATAGGCATCCACCAACTTTACAGACAACTTCTCTTTGCTCCTACAACCTCCATCCTTGCACAGTTTGTTATTCTTCCAGGTAACATAGTAACAAATCCAAATTGCTGCTCTCTTTGTAGGCAAGCAAGGGTTTGTTGCAACTGCAATTCTTACTTCTTCTTGAAATGTAGGGACGACAGTACATTCCATCACATCCATCTAGTGTACACAGGTAGGTCCATTGTGGCGGGTAGGCGGCTGGCTGCTTTAATGGCTGTTTGCTGTTCCCCTACTCCACTCCACTCCACTATTTGACTGTGGTGCTGCATCAATCAGTGGCTGGCTCAGGTGCAGCTCTTTAACTTACCTAAAAGGGAGGGCGGAGAGAAGACAAGGAAGGTGAATGAGCTGTTCCAATGTGAAATGCCGGAAACACAGAAACACAGAAGACACACACACACACACACACACAACACACACACACACACACACACACACACACACACACACACACACAACAAAAGAGGTGGCAATGTATTAATTAATTGCATTTAATAAATGAGCTCATTATCACACATGACTGTACAAATGCATTGTCCAACAGGTGTTGAAATAATGGGATTAAAAGGGGAGATCCCATCAGAAAGACAAAAACAATAGCAAACACAAATAGCACTTTTGGAATCTGATTTTAGTCAACACATAAGGGAAGGGTGCACCGGTCCTGGAAATACTGCAATACCAGGTCAATGCGTGGAGTGGACAGAGCAAGCTCTATTTCCATCTCCCTGTTCGAAAAATCCATTTAATATATGGTCCCCAGATAGGGGACGTATCAGATATTAAACTGATAAGAACAGATACTACACTTGATCTTAGCCAAAAGGCCGAGAAGCGATAACCCGAATGGGCCGGCCGTTGACCGAGCCTGCCTAATACTGCTGTTCACCCCTTGCAGCGATTGATTCAGCCTACTCCTAGGCAATTCCATGGGGCCCTGCAGGCTCACACACATTTACAGCTACTAAGCGGGAGGGAGGTGAATAAAGGCCGGAGAGGAAGCCAGACAGGATTTGCTTCTTTTGCTTGCACCACAATGCAGTGCTGAAAGAGGAGGAGGAATCTACATAAAAACGCCTTCCTGGCAACGCCCAAATGCCCTCCTGCCATGCAGATAAACACTGGCAGCGGCAGCAAGTGCATGCCCACAGCCACCCCTTGTTCCTTCACACCTTGTATCAGCTTTAATCCAATCCAGTCCGGTGCTGCCTGCTGAGCAGCACTGACCAACACTGCCTGGGCCCAGGCTTTTATCTCTGAGGCAGGCCCCATTATGATGTCAGAAAGCTGGCTCTGGAATCCTGAGGGCTCCACTATGACACGTGCAAAGTTCCGTCTGAACTTTATATAAGACGGTGCGGCTCAGTCAGTCACTCAGTGTTGCCTGAGAGGGCAACACTGCAACAGCCGGCCGCCAGGCTGTCTTTTTTTTGCACAGCTACTTGCCTCCAGGAGGCCACAAGAGGGAGACAAGGGACTGCAAAATGGAAAATAGGCATCCACCAACTTTACAGACAACTTCTCTTTGCTCCTACAACCTCCATCCTTGCACAGTTTGTTATTCTTCCAGGTAACATAGTAACAAATCCAAATTGCTGCTCTCTTTGTAGG